>NW_027529647.1:363283-395186 GCF_008692635.1 Crocuta crocuta
AGGGCGGCCCTGCCTGCCGTCTGCTCCCTCCGCCCCTGGCCTTTTACGCCCTTTGCAGACTGAGTCCACGAATTTAAGGAATGCGGGGTTTCCTCCCAACTCCCTTTGTCACTCGGGGGTAGGGTCAGGGACAATTCACGATCAATTTTATTACTTTGTTTAGTCGGTTGTCATTCTGGCCATTGGGTAACAGTTGCTGCTCCCCAACAGTCAGCGTCCTCAGGACAGAGGGAGACCACGTTGCAATAAGCGCAATGACCAAGTCACAGACACCACACCTCCCCTCCCCCGCCAGGCCTCGGTGTTCTCTGTACCATCAACACTGGACAAAATCCTCCCAGAGGCAGCTTGAGGCTCTTATGCCTGTGATGGAAGAGACAGGGAGGTACAAAACAGGCCAGAAGAGAGAGGAAAGAAGTCTTACCCCCTCCTCGCCCCCCCACCCATCTGCCCTTCTGACACAGTCAAAGGCAGCAACTACATTCTGCCAATGCAGGGGCTCTAATGATGCTGCTTCCTTCATAATTCATGTGCAGTGAGCTCACTGGGATGACTCAGATTGGGTACATATTCCTCTCCCCAAGTCAGCCCCATCATATGGGGCAGTGGTTAGTCATTTGTGTCTCATTGACCTAACCCATTTAGCATTCTGAGCGATCTTTCAGGTCAGAAAGGAATATGTACATTTTTTTAACCCAAGATGTAAACCTTTGTAACAGCATCTGTGGGTCCCAATTCATTATCGACTATAAATGCTCACATGAAATGAGTGCTTACTCTGTACCAGGCCCATAATAAATGCTTACTTAGGCAGGCCCACAACAGCCATGCAGTGGGTACTATTGCTACCATTCACGTTTGACCAGAAAGGTTTGATTAGAAAAGAAGTAACGTGCATCCGTGGGGAGATCAGGCCTGGGAGCAAGCATGCCTGCTTTGAATCCTGGTGCAACCCCATACAAGTTGTGTGACCTTGAGCAAGTGACTGCATCTCTCTTGTACTTAGTTTTCTTATTAAGTGGGGGATATAATGATAGGGCTTGTCAGGATTACAGGAGTATGAAGCATCTGAGGCAGCGCCTAGCTCATGGTAAGTGAATGTAAGTGTTAGCTAGCATTTTTATTCCATCACCAAATATTTACTGAATGCCTTCCATGAGCCAGGCCCCAGGAGTCAGCAGCACACATTACAGATGAGGCCCTGGTTGGATGCAGGAGCCAGAGAATAAACAGGCAAATGAATAAGCAAGAACACACCAGGAGATGACAGTGGCTAGAAAGTCAGTAAAACAGGGAACTGTATGTATCAAAGTAGAGGAGTCAAAAAGGCCTCCCCCAAGAGGTGACATTTGAGCCAGAACGTGAACAGTAAAGCAGCCAGCTGTGGCAAGGCCCTGCCAGTAAGAACAAGCTGCTGCAATTGAGGAACGGTAAGGAAGCCAAGGGTGGTGGTAGATAAGGTCAGAAAGAGAGGCCAGGGCCAGGGCTCATAGGTCTTTTAGAGCATGAAAAGTCACTCTGGAGAAATGAAGTGATTTGCCTGGTGTCGCACACCAGCCAGTGTCAATCTGCTGGGCTGGAGCTCCCTGTCAGAGAGGATAGCATGGCCTGGCCTGGACTATATGTCCATTTTAACTCAGATGTTAAGTCTAAAGTGAGCCCATCAGGTGTTGATGTCATGCGTTACCTCCCCGCCCCCAATTCCTGGTTGACTATTTCAGCTACGGAGCTGGTCTGTGACCCAGGCAAGCCTAAGCAGCCAGGGTTAATGCAAACCAAGAGTCTGTCTTATGATGTTCTTTCTTTGACTTATCCAGGTGTAACCCAGGACTTCTCAAGTTCAGGCTTTCAGCCCGCCTGTGGCTTCCACTTCCAATTGGCCCCAGGTCCCTGGGGAGAGATCACTTAGTACTTTGCTAACATGTCTTATTACATGTTTAATGTTCCTGTGAAAATGCGCTTGAGATTTCTCTCTCTTTCCCCCCCCCCCCCCCCCACGCTATCTCTCTCTCTCTGAATAGAGCCTAGAAGAGAAATTACGGGACTCATCAGGTCCTGAGCTGCTGCTGGATATTTTGCATAAGGTAAGAATCAGAATCCCTGGGTCGCATCACCAGCCTCCTGACTTGCCCATGAAGACATGACAGAAGCACAGTGGGTGCACTTGTATCCTTTAAAAAGAAAGACACTGCATTTGGGTGGCAGCACCTCAGACAGCTCTGGCTCTTTTGTTTTCTTAGATGAAGACATCAGAATATACAAAAATCTGCATGAGAGGAGGGAATCTGGGGGATGTTTTTTAAACCATCCACAATGAAAACCAAGATGACAGCTGTGGGAACATCTAGCATTTGGTAGCTGCTCAAAGACTTTCTTCTTTACATTTAAGGAAAAAATAAGGAGGCGAGTCTTGCCCACTCATGTCTCTTCTAGATGTAGATGTGCCCTGCTTTTCTGAGGTGGGGTTTGAATTCTAAGGTACACCTGGGTGAGAATAGAGGTGAGACCACCACACTGCCACGTGGATCAGGTGGAGATGACACTGCGTCCTGGCTCTGAACCCTCTTAAGGATCATGAACACTTCTGAAAACCCAAAGCAATGTACCATGCGCCCCCACAGAAAAAAGAATCAGAAGAATACATTTTGTGTACAAATTCAGGGAAGCCATAGACACCCCTCCAACCACCAAGCCCACCCAAGAAGCCTAGGTTAAGAATTCCTCTGAGGTGGGTGAAACAAGATGTCTGACCACCGCATGAAGAAGATGCAGCCATAGCTAGGGGAGCCTTGCAGGGCAATCCAGCGGTTCAGGATTGTGAGCTCAGAGATTCTGAGGTCCTTGTCAGGCAGCCCAGTCTGATTTTCACCCTGAAGCAAAAACCTAACACCTAACACCAGACAACTAGAAAGCCACTGAAGGGTTGTCTGGGTATTTTACCTTGGGTAAAATCATGTTCCTCTGGCCAGCAGGCCCCACATGACCCAGCTCGGGCTCTCACTGCCTCTGTTGCCCCACTCTCCTTCCCAAAATGCCAGGCCGTGGCCACCTCAGGGACTGCACAAACTATCCCCTCTGCCTGTAGTTCACCCTGCTCTTTGTGTCTCTAGACTTCAGCTGAAGTGTCACCCCTGAGGGCCCCCTTCCCCTCCACCACATCCCAAGCAGAGCCCCCGTCTTCCTCTGTCCTGGCCATCACAGCCCTCATCCTCAGCCTGGCATGTGAGCTCCAGGAGAGCAAAAGCTCAATCTTCCTGTTCCCACTATTTAGGCTCTCACCTTTTCCATGGAGCCAGACAATTCCACAATTGTCCCCACTACAAACTAGTTCATGCTGCCTGCCTTGGGAAGGGGTAGCATAGCGTAATGCCAGCTGCTATAACAAAATGCCATAGACTGGGTGACTTATCAACAACAGCAATTTATTTGTCACAGTTCTAGAGGCTGGAAAGGCCAAGATCAAGGTGCCTCCAGATTTGGCATCTGGTGGGGGCCCATTTCTTAGGTCATAGACAGCTGTGTCCTCACTGTGGAAGGGCCAAGGCCCTGCCCTCACATACCATCACATTAGGGGTTAGGCTTCAACATGTNNGGGGGGGGAGGGGGGCTGGGTGGGGCACACATAAATCCAGTCTATAACAGGGTGTTAGCTTGGGTCCGTGTGCACCATGTTCTGCCCAGAATGTTCTGTCAGCCTGTGCCACTGTAGTGGAGAGATTTTTTTTAGGAAAGGACTTATATACTGTAAGACTTAACTGTTGCAGATGCATAAGGGTCACCTGAACCCAGAACCCTTGTGTCTGTTCATATGTTTTCTGAGGGATTGGATAATGGGGGATGCTCTGTATTCACTTGAAGCTCATGGGAGTCTTAAGACAGGGTCTTTCCAGCAACCCACATTGTGTCCTTTGTCTCAGACCGTGAAACATCCTCTGTGTGTGAAGCATCCGCCGTCAGTGAAGTATGCCCGGTGCTTTCTCTCGGAGCTCATCAGAAAGGTCAGTAACGGGCACTGCGCGTCTGGTAGCCAGACAGCACCTGGGACTTGGCTGTCTCTCCAGAAGTGGACCCTGCTTGGCTTTGCCTTTTGGAGCTTGGACCTATCCCATCCCCTTTGCCTGCTCTGCAAACACCCAGCCAGGTTTGGCCAGTGAGAGACTATGAAGGGCAGGTAGAAGCGAGGCCAGGGTATTTCTTCTGTGGTCCCAGCCTCCCCCACCGCCACTTCCCCAGCCCACCAGCCCACAGGGTTTTGACCCGTTCCTACTTTTGCCAGTCTCTGGATTACCTCACTGCCCTCTATTGGGAGTTTTAGGTCTTGCAATACCTTTGTAACTAGTTCCCTTTATTATCTTCTTCCCAATAACTACCTGATGTGGGCTCTTTTCCTGACTGATACAGGATGGATTTTAAGGATGACCCCACACTTGCTACGTTTCACATCAGACTGGACCTCAGAGAGGTGATTCCTTAGTGGTCAGCATCAGACCTTCTGTGTTTGGCCACCGAATACAAAGGCCAGGTCTCACCCAGGCCTAGCATGTGAAACAATCCCAGCTTTTCCATTACTTCCCCACCTAGTTCTCCCCAGTATGTGTATCTAGTTGTGGCCCGCAGGTCTCCCCAGAACCACCAGAAGCATGCCCACTCTCTGCTGTCCCCATGAGGTGCACAATAGAGGCTTGCCCATTGACAAAGCCACACTGCACCAAGTAGAGTGCTGTCCTTATGGCCTTTGCCTGAGCTCACTTAATAGCACCAGTTGTTTGATCCCTGTACAACGTCATGATAGAAGAGCAGAGCTCTCTGTCCCCATCACACGGCAGCTCACACAATCCTGTTTCTGCTGCCCTAGACTACCTCAGCCTCTCCCTCTCTATACCTCTCTGAGATGACCTCCACACCCCTACCAAATGAATTTTTTTTAGGCCAGGATGCCTTATTAAGTCCAACCATTCCAAATCTCCCATCAAATTTTGGTAAAAATCCTGCAGCCATTTTTTACAAGTCAGAGGAAAAGCAGATACATGGAACGTTTGTTTGATTCATGGGTGTCAACTTAAACCTCTTGGCTGAAGCTCTTGCTCTGCCCACCCCCAGCACGAGGCTGTCCACACAGAGCCTTTGGACGAGCTGTATGAGGCGTTGGCAGAGGTCCTGATGACCGTGGAGCCCACCCAGTGCCACCGGAGCTATCTGCTGGTAGGAGACAGGCACCTTCCCCACAAAGTCCAGACATCTGCCCCTGCACACAGAGTTGAAACTCAGGCTCCAGTCAGTCTCAAGTGGGATCGAATCCTGACCCATCAGCTCTGAGGTCTTAGAGGAGGTCAATTAACCACCCTGAGCCTCTGTTTCCCCTTCAGTCAATGAAGCATTTGAACATATAACAGTACCTATTTTATGGGGGTGGCTGGGGGTTAAAGCAGATAATGGACATTATTGCACAGGGACCTGGTGCTCAGTCCTCAATAAATACTTGATGGATGGGTGTTATAGGACAGCAGTTTCTCTCTGCTGTTCAACACCACCAGCCTCACTGGCCTGGCAAATGCCACAGCTCTTGGACTGGTCTTCCAGCCGAAAAAAATCCATTCTGCACCCAACAATCAGAGGGATCTTGGGTTTTGTTTACTTTTGACCTTTTATTGTAAAATAAAATGCAGCTACAGGAAATCGCACAAAATAAATGTACACGGACGCCTAGGTCAGTTGAGCACCTGACATTGGCTCAGGTCACGATCTCACAGCTCATGGGTTCAAGCCCCATTCAGGCTCTTTGCTCTTAGCACAGAGCCTGCTTCAGATCCTGTCTCCCTCTCTCTGTCCCTCCTCTGCTCACACTCTCTTTCTCTCAAAAATAAATAAACATTTTTTAAGAAATAAAAAATAGGAGTACCTAGGCGCTCAGTCAGTTGGGCGTCCGACTTCTTCGGCTCAGGTCGTGATCTCTCTGCTCATGAGTTCAAGCCCTGCATCACGCTCAGTGCTTACAGCTCAGAGCCTAGAGCCTGCTTCAGATTCTCTATTTGTCTCTCTATGCCCCTCCCCTGCTCACTCACACATACTCTCTCTCAAATATAAATAAACATTTCAAAACTTTTTAAATAAAATAAATAAGTAAATAATAATAATAAATAAATGTACAGCTTACTGAATTGTTGCAAGACATCTACCTCAGTAACCACCACTCCAGTCAAGGTACAGGGCCCAAAAGCTCTCCATCAGACCTATCCCCTCCCAGCAAAAGTAACCACCATGCCTTTGGAGTAGTCACTCTGGTTTTCTCCACCGATGTGCACCTCTGGACACCAGCATTTAGTCTTCTTGCTCATTAACTAGGTCTGGTTTGAAGTCTCCCTTCATCTGAAGGCCCCCCATCAGCTGTTTCTTCTCTGGAAGTGCCTGTGTTGAACAGGCTTGGAGAGCTTTCCATAGGTTAGATTTGGTCACATATACATGGTGCTGTTTAGCTCGTTCTTCCGTCCTCTTTTTCCCTCTAATTGGTGGCTGGGTTCAGAGGCCAGCTCTGACTCACATCCGCTTAATCCCTTTGGCGGGAACACAACATGAGATTCTGGGAGGCATATCATACCTATTGTAATAGTAGTTATGGATGCTCAAAGCTTAGATCCTTTAATTCATTGGAGAATACAAAAGCGTGGTTTTCTAATTCTATTCTTTTGTTTTCATTCATTAGCCGGAGAAATTTTTGAGCTATCTCCCTTCACCCACTGCTTGGTTACCCACCCATAGGGCCCACAGAGGACAGGGAGGATACAGACTTGATTCTTCCTTTGTCAACAAGGTGAATTGGTTTCCTACCATCCCCAGAAGAGATACAGTCCATTGAAAATTGTATCTTTATTGAAGCTCAAAATGTGTTCTTTTCTCTCTGCTTGAGTTTTTCTTAAATATGTTCCTCCATCTTCTTTGGCATGAAGTGTTACTGTGGAAAAGCCTGGTAATAACCTAATCTTCTTTCCTGTTTATGCCTCACGCCCTTTACTTCTAGATGGCCAAAGGACTTTTCCCTTTAATGTCCAGAATTTTAGTAGAATATATCTTGAGGCTGATTGTTTTGGGTGAGTGATCTCAGATGCACTGTGTACTCCTTCAATGTTTATTTCACATCTTTTTGTTTTTTCAGGGATGTTTTGCTGAGTTATAATTTTTAGTGTTTGTTCTTTTTCCTCATTTTCTGTAACAAACTACCTAAAAATGGGTGTCTTAAACAACAGAAATTGATCATCTCACAGTTGGAGAGGCCAGAAGTCCAAGATCAAGGCATTGGCGGGGCTGGTTCTGAGGGCAGTGAGGAAAGGAGGTGCTTCCAGCCTCTCTGTTTGACTTGCCAGCAGCTGTGATCTCCTTATGTCTTCACATCATCTTCCCTCTGTGCCTGTCTGGGTCCTGATCTCTTCATACAGGGACACCAGTCCTATTGGGTTAGGACTCACCTAATGAACTCACCTTAACTTACAGATTCTCTCTGTAAAGACACCGTCTCCAAATAAGATCGCAGTCTGAGGTCCTATGGGTTAGGACCCCCAACACGTGAGTCTGGGGGAAGGGCACAGTTCAGCCCCAAACAATCTCTTAATTTCTTTTCTTTTTAATGTTTATTTTTGAGAGAGAGAATGAGTAGGGGAACAGCAGAGAGAGGGGGGACAGAAGTTCCCGAGCGCCGACAGCAGCGAGCCCAACGCAGGGTCGAACTCACAGACCATGAGATCACCACCTAAGCTGAAGTCAGACATTCAATTGGCTGACCCACCCAGGTGCCCCTTAATTTCTTTTCTTGATATTTAAAATTTTACTCCTTTCATCTCCTATTTTTGAATGGGTTTATCTGTTTGTGTGTTTTGTTTCCATTCTCATGTTCCTCTCCTTGATGTCTAAAATGCTTTCTGTTGTCGTCACACATTTCTGAGAGTTTCTAGTTACCATCAGGCCTTGCCCAGGTCCCTCACAACCCTGATGACTGAAGCAGCAAGGTCTCTCCTCCATGGGCCGTGGTTTGCAGCTGGCACCTGCATTTCCAGCGAACACCTGTTGGCTACTGGGGTTCTGCCCTCAGGCCTGTTGCACGCCCCATTGCACAGACACATGGAGTACATGAGTCTTGTGTCTCTTGGTGGTTTGTCCCCCACTTATTGACATTTGGGGTTCACAGAGATGCCTTGTCACCTAGTTTTGTTGAATGTTATCCATATCTCACTGCTCTGTCTATTCTTATGTGGGGATTCAGGAAGATTCAGAACTACACTGTAGCATCTTCCCAGAATCCTGAGTGCTCCCTTTGATTTAAGAGCTAAATCAGAGTATGTCGCTTGACTCCGAGAACCTGACAGTGGCTTTCCTTAGCACTCAGACTCAATTCCTAGTTCTTTGTGTGGCATGCAAGGCCCTGCGTGCCCTGCCCCAGACTTTCTCTCTCATCCAGTTCTTCCTGCTCTCTCTGCACTCCAGATCCCTGGCTTTCTTTGTCTTCCTTGAACTCACCAGTTGCAATGCTGCCTCAAGGCCTTTGCACTTGCTCTGCCTCAAATGCTCTCCCCCAGAACCTCACATGCCACACCTTTCCTTTTTACTCACATACCAGGTCACATGATGCCTCCTCAAAAAGGCTGTTCCTGATCAGACTATCGGAAATAGACCCCCAGTCTTCTGTTGTCATGTAATCCATTTTATTTTCTTCATAGCACTGAAAAACTGTGAAATTACTTCATTTATTATGGTTTTATCCCCTATTGGCATGTAAGTTCCATAAGAACAGGGAATGAGTTCATCTCGTCACATCTGAATCCTCAGCACTATAGTAGATGCTCAGGAAAAAAGTGTGGATGAATGAACAAATGAATGCTCACAATATTCCAGAGATCTGAATCTCCTACGTGAGTTCTGTGAGCTCAGAGATAGCCAGAGACCACCCCTGGGTGACTGCATGTTGGAGGCGCCATTCTCAGAAGCCCCACGTTAGAGAGCACATTTCAGGACTGCATGTTCCATGAAGCCCTTGCCAGCAAACCACCTGCTTTGGGGGCGACAGGAAAGTTCAAAGGCCAGAGAATTCCCAAGCCCTAAATGTCATGCTGAATTGAGGAAGGCCCCACACCTGAAATTTTTCACATATAGCTCATGAAGCCAAAGAGCTGTGACTTTTTTGTTGTCGTTAATGATGATAGATTCCTAGAAATGGCAAACATAGTGGAGACAGGTGCTCTTTCTCCATTTTCTCCCACGGGAAATAAGGGACCCAACTTGTGCAGCATCACAACCAGGGCTCTGATGGAGACACCATGCCTGTGTAGTGGCTCTTGGACCACCCCCACCCTGGCAGACACTGATCTGTTCTCCCTCTCCACAATTCTGTCATTTTGAGAACCTCAGATGAATGGAATCACACAATGTGTGGCCTTCTGAGATTGACTTTCTGTTGTGCAGCGTCACGCCCTTGAGGCCCGTCCGGGTTGTCGCAGACAGTGACTGCTCTGTGGCAGCATGTTCCACAGTCTATCTTGCCATCCACCTGTTGTGATGTGTTTCTTTTTACAATCAACTCCTTGTCTCCTGGTAGCTGGATTAATTCTCTCTCCCTCTCTTGGCTCAGCCTTCCGGAGACTCGGTCACGCTATCAGAGAGCACAGCCATCATTTCCCATGGCACCACTGGCCTGGTCACGTGGGACGCCGCTCTCTACCTTGCAGAATGGGCCATACAGAACCCAGCAGTCTTTGCTCACAGGTGACCTCATGGTGCAGGGCAGGCAGTGGGGCAGGTTTTCCCCAGCACGATCTCAAGCACAGGCCCCCTTCTCCCCACAACCCAGGACTGTCTTAGAGCTCGGCAGCGGAGCTGGACTCACGGGCCTGGCCATTTGCAAGACATGCCGTCCCAGTGCCTACATCTTCAGTGACTGTCACAGCTGCGTCCTTGAGCAGCTCCGAGGGAACATCCTTCTCAATGGCCACTCATTGGAGGCAGACGCCACTGACCCTGAAAGGAACCCAGGACACACCTGTGACTCAGAGAGCCCAAGGGTAACAGTGGCCCAGCTGGACTGGGATGTCGTGACTGCCTCTCAGCTCGCTGCCTTCCAGCCAGAAGTCGTCATTGCAGCAGGTACTGCCTCCCCATCCCTGGACAACTGGAGCGGCTCCACCCAGCTCTCAGCTCTGGGAAAGGGACAGTGGGTGCTGCCAGGACAGAGGAGTGATGAGATTTTTAGAAGGGCCATTGTGGGCTCCAGGGTGACATCAAAGCATAGGACGTGCCCCTTGGAGGCTGTAAAGCCACAGCCCTCCCGTTTGACACAGTGGTTACATGTACTCCCATGCAAATGGTTCCATCAGATAAATGAACCCAGCTTTTCTCAGCAAAGCCTGAGATGGAGAGAACAGGCCCCAGGGCACCAATTAGCCAGGCTGACCTATTAGCACCTGACCTTTTAGCCAGGCTGCAGCCGAGGAAGGGAGATTGTTATGTCGGTCTCTAGAACCAAAGTGAAATGGCCAGAGCTGCTGAACGCCAACCCCACTTGTACCATCACCCAGTCTTCAGTTGTGGGGCAGACATGGCCATGGCAGCCCTGACTTTTCAGGGCCTGGTGATTCTCCCAGGACCATGTCACGAGCACCCAGCCCTGGGCCCGGCCTAGGGTCAGACCACCATGGTGTTCAAGTCAGGGAATGAGCTCTGAGTGGCCCCCACCCCCTCTGCACACGGCTGTGTTGTCACCACACGTCTGCCCGCCTCTATCCCAGGTCCATGCCCCATGTCATTCGCGGAGATGAGTCCCACAGGAAGAGGACCACCCACTTTGATACAAGGACAGGGTCCTCGAGAGGAGTTTGGCCAACAAGCCCTTTGTCCTCCACCGAGCTCACCCACAGCAGCCTGAGCAGCACCCTCCCATGTAAGCATGCCGACGGGGAGCAAGCTTGTCCCCTGGCCCCCAGACAGCTCACACGGCGGCAGGCCACTGGAAACAAAGTCAGATAGAGAGTCAAGGTGTGCTGCATTAAGCATCTTTTAAACAGACCAAAGGCAAAGAATTGATTTTTTTTTTTAATGTTTATTTTTGAGAGACAGAGAGACCGAGCAGGAGAAGGAAGGGGCAGAGGGAGAGGGAGACACAGAATCCAAAGCAGGCTCCAGGCTCTGAGCTGCCAGCAGAGCCGGACACGGAGCTCGAACTCCTGAATTGCAAGATCATGACCTGAGCTGAAGTCGGATCCTCAATCAACTGAGCCACCCAGGCACCCCTGATTTTTTTTTTAAAAAGAACGTCAGTAGGTCCCAGATACTTGCAATTTGTTGCATGGTCTTTCAGCAGCTTTCTTTCTCTCCCAAGAGTTTTCCTTTTTACTCACATCATCTTTGTGTCCAATAGCACGAGTCTAAAAAAACTGCTGGTTTCCAGGCTCCGGCCCTACTGCTGAGGTCAGCACAACCAGGCAAGCACTCTTCTAGGCCCTGAATCCTAGAGCAAGCCCCTTTCAGTAACCTGAGGTTTTTTGTTGCAGACGTGCTGTATTGCCCAGAAACTGTCCTCTCCCTGGTCCGAGTCCTGCAGAGGCTCTCTGCTTGCCTGGGGGACCAGCAGGCTCCTGACGCCTACATTGCCTTCACCGTCCGCAACCCAGAGACATGCCAGATGTTCACTAGCAAGCTGGGTGAGCCCTGGGCCCTGGGAGGGGTTGCTGTCTCTGAGAGGCCACCCGGGCCCCACACGGGACACCAGTGAGGCAGAAATAAGCAAAGTAAAAGAGTGGGGCCCTGGAAACAAACCAGAAAGCCCCACAACACACAATGTGCTGGGCTATCTACCCACCACCCTGCCCCTGGGTGGTCAGCAGAGGAGGCAGGCCAGGGAGCTGTGCTCTGGAAGGAGACAATTTATGCAGCAGTCCCAGAGGTCAGAGCCCCGCAGCCCTACTGTGTGTGTAGAGCCGGTCAAGGATGTTCAGGCCTCTTTCCTGGTAAAATGGAGAGGACGGCCA
This sequence comes from Crocuta crocuta, assembly GCF_008692635.1. Taxonomy (NCBI): domain Eukaryota; kingdom Metazoa; phylum Chordata; class Mammalia; order Carnivora; family Hyaenidae; genus Crocuta; species Crocuta crocuta. The sequence goes on from NW_027529647.1 coordinate 375,289, forward strand.
GTGGGTGTCAGGGTAGGTGAGTTCTGGCCACACAGCGGTGAGGTGCAGGCTCTGGAGCAGATCGCACCACCTGCTCTGGTGAAGCCGGACCACCGCTCGCATCCCAGTCCTCGTCTGTATGGTGGAAACGTCCCCCTGGGAGGTGACACGGGGACTGGCATGCAGGGAGCACTCGGGAACGTGGCAGCTGCTGCTGTTGGTACAGTAAGCACCCAGTAAATGGGAGAAGACAAGAGATGCCTCTACCACTTACACCCTCAACAGGCACTGCTGCGGGCAGGCACCTTCCTCAGACCTGACCTGTCAGGAGGCAGGGCTGTGCTGTCATCCTCCACTCTCACCCATGGAAACCCTAGGGTGCAGGGGCCTAAGTGCTTGCCCAAGCTCCAGGGTGCAGCCAGGCAACTGACTCTCGCTCTCCATTCTCCACTCATGCCCTGCAACCCCCGACCACTGCCCTGCAATTCCTGCCATGTGCCAGGTCCAAGCAGCACCTTCCACACAAGACCTGGCAGCAGTGCAGGACGGGGTTCACCCTGAGCCGCCCCCGAGGCCCTACGGACAGCAGCCTCTGCTGGCAAACACAGACACAGAGGTGACCCAAACACCCACCATGTGTGTGCAGCCCCACAGACAGTGCCATGTAATGAAGTCCTTCTGCAGACACTATGTGAGAATTACCTACACTGTAGTTTAAGTGAAGAAAGCAAAGTACCCAACACCGTATATATGTAAGCTCATTTGTATTTTTAAAAATAATCATCTCTGGGGCGCCTGGGTGGCTTAGTCGGTTGAGCGTCCGACTTTCGCTTAGGTCATGATCTCGCAGTTCGTGGGTTTGAGCCCCGCGTCGGGCTCTGTGCTGACTGCCAGCTCANAAAAACGTGCACCAAGAGTTGTTATACTTGGTGGCAGGATATAGATATAGATACACACACACACACACACACACACACACACACACTTTTTTAAATAACCACTAGATCCAACATGGGGCTTGAACTCACAACCCCAAGATCAAGAGTCACATGCTCCACTGACTGGCAGGTGCCCTGACACTGCTATACTTTTATATCTAATATTTCATTTTTATAAACAATTTTTTCATTTTGAAAAACCTGATGACAAAATGATCTTTGCCAAGGGCTCTTGAGACATCTGTGCTTATGAAGAGATGAACCCCTTCTGATGCACATCTAGCCTGTACAAAGATGCGCCAGGCTGAGTGGGCAAGAAAGCCAGACATGGTCCAGGGATGCCCATGGCCCAGAAGGCAGGGGCAGCAAACCTGACTCCTGTGAGTCATTTAAAAACTCAGTTCTTAGGGCACCTGGGTGGCTCAGTCGGTTGAGCATCCGACTTCAGCTCAGGTCATGCGGTTTATGGGTTCAAGTCCTGCATCAGGTTTTGTGCTGGCAGCTCAGAGCGTGGAGCCTGATTCGAATTCTGTCTCCCTCTCTCTCTGCCCCTCCCCACTCATGCTGTCTCTCTTTCTCAAAAATAAATAAACTATACAGCCCTACACTGTATGGGGTGGGGTCGTGTCCCCAAACCCCACCTTACTGAGACACATATTCTATATTTCCAGGCAGTGCTGGGATCCCTTGGGAAGCCGTGCCTCATCATGACCAGAAGCTGTTTCCATATGAAGAGCACTCGGAGATGGCAATTCTGAAACTAACTCTGTAGGTTTACAAATGTTTTTAAAGATTAACATGAAAATTAAATCACCATCCTGGAAAGAATTTTTACCTGGGAAAGCTGATCAGCTTTTCACTGAACTTAAATGCTTGAAGAATGTTAAATTCAGGAGGAGCCTGGGTGGCAAAGTCGGTTGAGCATTTGACTTCGGCTCATGGTTCATGGGATTGAGCCCCATGTCAGACTCTGTGCTGACAGCTCAGAGCCTGGAACCTACTTTGGATTCTGTGTCTCCCTCTCTCTGCCCCTTCCCTGCTCCTGCTCTGTGTCTTTCTCTCTCAAAAATAAATAAACATTTAAAAAACCTTAAGAATGTTAAATTCAGAACCACAAACTGTATTCTAATAAAATCTATTCAAGCGGGTGCCCCTTTCTGTCACCAGTTCTGGCTCTTAAGCAAACCTCCATTAATCAAAAATTAATTTTTGGCTCTGAAACAAATATTTCACTTGGGCAAATAAAAACACAGATCAAGTATGTTTTCCCCGCCAGAGCCTGGACCCACGTCTGTCACGGAGCCAAGCGTGTTGTACATGTGGCGTGTCTTATTACCCTTACAAGGCAGCAGGCTGCAGTGGCTGTCCTTAAGGCAGGAATAACAATATTCAGGACACAACAGGCAGATGCTGGGAAAGGCAGACACCGTAACGGGCCTAAGAGGTGTTGACGATACCATGTGCAAATAATGGGAAAGTAATAATACCAAGGGGAAAGAAAGACTCAGATCAGGAGGAGAGAGAAGTGATTGAGAGCCTCAAGGGAGGAAACCAGGCTGAACCAGTTTCCAGGGCCACAAACTCTGGGTTATAAAAACCTTTCATTCTACAGCCGTCCTTCCAGCTTCTGTCCACTGGGAGGCGCTGCTCTAAAGCATTTGTCCAAGGCCAGGCAGGCTGGAAGAAGCTAAAAGGAAATGGGCCTCTCTCAAAAGCTCTCAGTCTTTGGCCCAAAGGGTCATGTGTCCATCAACAAAGGGAGCACCGTCTGCTTCCAGCTTTCATCCCAACGAAGCTGCTCTGACTCCCGCAGGTTCTGCCGGAACTGGCTTAGTTTGCCAGCAGGATCGGGAAACGCTGAGAAAAGCATCTAGAAGAAAAATAAAGACTTGAACCTACCTCATCACTGCTTCCCACCCCAATCCCAGATCCCACCCGAGAGCTGTCCCTCCTCCGTCCCCGCAGCCAGGACTCTGGTCCTCCTCCAAACACAGGCAACCTGGCCAGTGATCCTACTGAAACCCTCTAGAGGTCGCTGCACTTGAAGAACCACTACCGGGCGCCTGGGTGGCTCAGTCGGTTAAGCGTCCGACTGTGGCTCAGGTCATGATCTCATGATTTGAGGGTTCAAGCCCCACATCGGGCTCTCTGCTGTCAGCACAGAGCCCGCTTCAGATCTTTGGTCTCCTCCTTCCTCTGCCCCTACCCAGCTTGCATTCTCTCTTTAAAAGAAAAAAAAAAAGAAGAAGAAGAAGAACCACTATCAGTGTCCTGGAGCCCCAGCAGACCTCCCTGCTCCGACCAGCTTCCACAGCAGGCTTGACTTAATTAAGTGTTCTCAGACACAGCTCTGACTCAGATATCCCCCAGCCAGCAAGCCCCTTCCTCATGGGGCACAGGAGAACCCCCACACCCTGGCCACGCTCCGTCCCCTTCTCTGCTCCTGCTTGACAGTGCAGCCAGGCTGCAGCATCTTCCATCCACACGGTCCACACACTGTGCCCTGCTCAGCCACAGGCCGCACCAGCAATGTTCTGTCCACCAAGAGCACCTACCCTCAGCCTCTGCCCAGCACCGCCCAGCACCGTCCAGCCCACATGTTGGAATTAGGCAGTCTGTCTGCCTTCCACCTTTGCTAAACTACATCAGGAGTCTGCAGACTAAGCCCGTGGGCCAAATTCAGCCCCCAGCTGTCTTTGTACATACAGTTTTATTGGAACACAGCCACACCCTGTCATTCACAGACTGTCCATGGCTGCTTTCATGTTACAGAAGAGACCATGGCAAAGCCTAAAACTTTTTCTATCTGGGCCTTCCCAGAAAGTTTGCTGCCCTTGGTCTCAACTGCCAAGAATGATGATGTATTGCTTTTGTAGTTAAGTACCCTTGGAAGACTCCCACTCACCCCCAAGGCTGGTTCAGGAAGCCCCCTTCATTCATCCCTCCTACTCAGAACCAGTTGCTCCCTAAACAGAGCACACGGTCCACCAGCTCTGGCATCACCTGTGTGGTGTAAGCTCCACAAACCCAGAGGGCAGTCGGGGCACATCCAGACCTCCCTGAGTCCCCAGCCTCTGAGACCACTGCTCCCGGCCTCAGCTTTCACCCAGATCCAGCCTGGCCAGCCACAGGAGCAAAGAATCAGGGGGCGTGGCTCGGTGCCCTGACACGGGGGCAGAGGCGGCTACCTGCAGCTGAGCCACCAGCTCCTCTGAGTCCTCGAAGACCAGGCCATTCTCCTCATGTTTCACAAGCTCGTGTAAGCTGCAGAGAGACGCACAGAACTGAGCTGCCTGGAGAAATCGGAACCCTGTGGTGCCCACCCAGGCTCCCACGCCACCCCTCCCACAGGCCAGGTGGGGGTCAGGAACAGTCAGCCTGCTTTCAGTGAGTCTTAGATTTAGCGTCTGAATAGAAAAAAGGCCTGGAGGGATACACATTAAAAATCCAAACTGATTCCAAAAAGGAGGTACAGAAAATACACACCTGACCTTTTCAGCTGTATGCTCTTTTCAGTGACTACGTGCTCAGTGAGTCCTCCATGTTTTTCTTAATTGCACACAGAGAAACAAGGTGAAAGGCAATCCCACTGGAGGTAGACTTGGCACATTAAGGGTGACTTTTCTGGGTCACCAGGGAGTTGATGCCAATGTGCCCAGAGCTCAGGGACTAACAGAGGCTATTTCCCTTTCAGAGGCTGGCTCCTAAGCTGGTGGTGGAGCTACTGTGTCTAGAACTTCTTCTAACACCACCCTTTCCGAATACCCATCTTCACCAGGAAGAGTGGAGACCGAGAATTACACTCTTTTAACGGGTTCCAATTCAACAATATGAGCTCAGAGAAAGAAATAAAACCATGTCAAATGTGTGGCCAATATCAGCCACCCATCTGTCCGTGAGCACAGGCCCCCTAAGTAGAGTAGTTAAGACACAAGTTTTCTATTTGACATCTGCTCTAAGTGGAAGCCCACCCCTTCAGTAGGGTGCAGCCCACCCACAGAAACCCCAAGGGCCCTCCTCCCGAGGACCACCCGGCAATGCTGCATGATTTTCCAGGGCAATTCCTTGAGCAATTCTGACCTCACTGGCAACTCTTCCCCCCCCACCCCCCGCCCCCTGGTAAGATTCGGTTTCTGCTCCTACCACTGGAAGTTCACAGCGCACACGGGCAGACAGCACCCGAACATGTCCACCACCTTCATGGGCAGGTCCAGGCCACTGGAGGATTTGTGCAGGCACACACCCAGGTCTGCCGACCCTGCAGGGTGGGGGCAAGGGGGGGGTGCTCAAAGTGCTGCCCATGCACCCCTGGAACACAAACCCGGAAAGGACTGGAGATCAACACCCCCAGTGGGGAATGGGAAGCAGGTACTAATGCCCCACAGACTGGAGAAGGGCAGGTACACAGCAGACCTCCCCAACTGCCAATCCCAGCCACTTGGCCCTGTTTGAAAACTACCTGCCTGTCATGAATAGTTTTCTTTAATCAGACCCCCTTTGTCTACTTAACCAAAATTTATTTTAAAAGAACCTGTAGGGGTGCCTGTGGCTCAATCAGTTAAGCATCTGACTTCGGCTCAGGTCATGATCTCGCCATTCGTGGGTTCGAGCCCCGTGTCGGGCTCTGTGCTGACAGCTCAGAGCCTGGAGCCTGCTTCAGATTCTGTGTCTCCCTCTCTCTCTGCCCCTCCTCTGCTTACGCTCTGTCTCTCTCAAAAATAAACATTTTTTTAAAAATATTTTAACTCATTTAAAAAAATAAAAGAACCTGTAGCAATTATTGCTTAATGGGTTCAGAGTTTCTGCTTGGGGTGATGAAAATATTTTTGAATGGACAGTGTCCATGATCATATAACAATGAACGTAATTAATGTCACTGGGTTGTGTATGTACTTAAAAATGGAGAAATCGTTAAAATAGCAAATTTTTATTGTACATGTTTTATCACAGTAATGAGGGGGAGAAAACCATAGCTGACCCAACAGAAAGCCAGCTGTCACAATGAAAATAAAGCCAAATAAACAACCTCACACCACTAAATACTGGCTGGAAACTCCTGTCAACCAAAGACTTTGCGCTGGAGACTGCTCACTGGCTGCTGGAAGATGAGGCCTTGGAGATACATGGGCACTAAGCCAGCACGTCCCTCCCAGAGAAAGGAAGGCAGAGGAAGCCAGGGGAGTCAATGCTATTTAACGTATTATTTCTGCACATCCCAAGCCACTGCCCTCCCAGACTTGGGGAACACAGACCCCAACCCAAGCCCAGGACCAGCCCTTCTGCCCACATGGCAAAGTATGACTGAATGGAGGGCTTCGGGATTAAGAGGATAGAACCTCTCTGATTCCTGGAGAACAGGTCCAGGCCCTGCAGGCGGGAGGAGCCAGCACACCAGGAAACAGCCTGGGACTCCCCAAGTACAGCCAAGAGCTCCTCCGACAAGCTCCTGGCACGTGGGCTCTCCCTGCCCCATGAGGCCCTTGAGCAGGGCCCAATACAGGCTGAGGCCTGTGTGTGTACGGCCCTTGGGCTAAAAATGACGTTTAACTTGTATAGCATTGTAAAAACAAAGAATATACAACAGAGGCAGATAAAACACTTACTATCTGGCTCTTTTCAGAAAAACCGTCCCCCGTTCCAGAGAATACTCCCATTTAACCCTCGGCTTGTAGGTCCCCTACTAGATGCTCTTACCTAGAAGCAGGGGGTAGTCCTCAGCCTCCAGCCATGGAGTACAGACCTGGATGTGCTGGAAACACTTCTGGCCGATGAGGCCAGTGTAATACTCCTTCAGAGGTCCTTTGCCTTGCAGAGAAAATCTGAGTCACTGCACTGGGCCCTTCTCTGGCTCCATCCCATGACCTTGGGACTCAGAACCCGTGCACAGGTGTGAGCAGAAGGCCCACATTCTGCAGCTGTGACCGGGTCCCCATGTGGCCTCTTCCAGATCCCTCAGGGGTATGCACCCTGACCAATGAGGCCACAGCCCTTCCCCCAGCAACCTGCACCAGTGGGCTTCAGGCTGGGAAGGTGGCCAGAGTACCAGCTGGATACAACTTCTCACCCAGACTGGCCTGTGTGTCTCCTGATGGCCCAGATGGCACAGGGTGTGCAGTGGGCTCTAGCCACCCCTGGGAGCCCGGGCCCAGGAGGATGGGCATACGCAAGATGGGGCAGCTGGCCCAGGACACTATTCCAACCACAGCTGTCTGTTTCTCTCTCTCTCCCCAACTGGGCTACTCTGGAAGCAATTTCACATTGAGCTCCTTAGTTTAATGTGGACTCTTAAAAAAAAAAAAGAAAAAGAAAGATGCCTGGACCCCGCTGCAGAAGTGGAAGGCTCAGTATCTCTGAGGCCATGCTATCCAAGAGTCAACTAAAACCATGCCCTGCTGTCAGCCCCTCTTAGCCTCAGTTTCCTCCTCTGTCAAGCTGGTATAGAAAACCCTACATCACAGAGCTGTGGTCAGGCTTAACAAGACAACCAACATCACATGCCTGGCATGGGGAAGGCACACAATAAAGGCAGATGCCTTCAGCCCCCTCTACTGCCCCCACTTGATAGGGGAACATGGAAGGTCCTTTGGCGATACCTGTTATCACACACACCAGAGAAGGAAGGCTCTCTCCATCCAGAATCAGCTGTTCAAACTCTATATATAAAAAAATAAATGATAACCAGGATTATCTAGTCAGGTGAGGAGCTGATCACAAGATCAGTCTCCCAGAGGTGGCACTTCAGATCTAGGGCCTGGTCACCCAAATGGGGACTCAGAGCCACCACCTCCACCACCCATGTTCTTAGGATGGCCCACCCAGTGGCCCTGGGGGCAGGAACATGCTGCCGAGGACGCCATGCAAGGCCAGGTGAGCAGCTCACGGCTCAACAGCCCCAACAAACTCAGTTCCTGATCAAAGCCACACACCTACTTTCTAATGCTGCCAGCAGGATGGAGAAGTCTTCATCCTCTATAAGAAAAGAGACCTAAGGGTCACCGGCTGGTTCTAGATGCCTCCCCTCCCAGCTCAATTCCCTCCCCTTTCTCATCAGGGCTCCAATGTCCTTAAATACATGTGGGGCACAGGCCTGGCAAGGGCAAGGATAATGCAGGCTTAGCCAGGTGCTCATACAAGCCCCAAGTGCCCAGAAGGGTCCTGAGACCTGTCCAGCTCGTGCTGCTGACCAACAAGGCCGGCCGCCCACGAAGATGTGTCACCACCCCACTCCGAGCATCCCGCTCTGTGAAGGCCGACCTCTCTACGTCTGGGTCCAGGGGTTCTGAGCTGCAGGAACAGAAACAGAAGCCATGTGATGGTACCGAGCAGGCCCTCGGGCCCCAGGACAGTCATCTCCTACCAGAGTGAAACCCACAGGCCCCCAAAGTCAGGCCATGTGGCCATGTCAGAACCATCATCCAATCTCTGTTGCAAAACTCCCCTCTGTTCTTGCAGTGCAAAAGCAGCAAGGGACAATGCATAAATGGATGAAAGCGCTGCACGGCAATAAAGCTTTATTTACCAAGACAGGTGGCAGGCCTGTGGTCAGAGTTTGCCAACCCCTGGATGAGTGGGTTCCCAGGTCTGCAGCCAGAAGACGAGAGAGGCCAGGCTAGCAGTGAGGAGACAGGGGACACGGGGCAGCGAGGACATGGGGGAGAGGCCAGACAGTAGCAAGCACAAGAGAAGGTAGATAAAGACTAAGGATGGGAGACCCACCGAGCCTTGAATGCAGAGTAGGTGCAGCCCAGCTTCATAAAGAGCCGGTGTTGCAGGTCCAAGGGTGTCTCTTTAAAGAAAGATGCTGGCTTGTCATAGACGGTCACGGCTCTGCAATGAAATCATTGAGGGCTCTAGAGAGAGCTGGAAAAGCCTGCGGAATATAAGGTCCAGGAGGATCCAAAAATAAGAGCACTGAGCAGATCCAAGTCTCAGACAAGGACAAGAACTGCTTGGGGAAGCACAGAGACACATTCTAAGACCAAACCTGCATGGGCCGTCTGGCCTCCCTCCTCCTCCTCCCTCGGATTCCCAAAACCAGTAGCCCTCTCCCAGACCCCTGGGGGTTTCCAGGCACCCTGCCAACAGCAAACAGGCACTGCAGCTGGGACCCCTCGCCTCCCCAGGCCCCTACTTGATGCCCCAGTTCTGTGCCAGATCTTTCCGCATCGAGTTGGTCACACACAAGTTCAGGTGGGACAGGCGCCCGCAGAGCTTCTCGTACCTGAAAAGACATATCACTGTCAGCCCAGGTCTCGGGCCCCACCACCACCACCACCACCTCCTCCACATGACTTGACATCTTCCACTGCAGAAGAGCACAGAGCTGGAGACTCCCAAATCGGCTTGCTGTTGAGGCACTTTCCCAGAGTTTGTGCTGAGTTCCATCTGAACTATTATTTCCTTTACAGCCTTCTTTAAGTCATATCGCTTTTCAGCTTAAGTATGGTTAGAAACCTTATCTCTACAGAAGGGAAAATCTAGTGTCTCTCGCCACAAGAGAAAGAAATATAATAAAGGCCTCGTTATTAAATCTTAGCCCCACCACACTCTTGCTGCAATAGCTGTGAGGCTGAGGCTTGTGCGCTACCAAAGGATGGCTTTAAAAATTTTAGAGAGGCCTTAGTGACAGATTAGCTCCCAGCTGAGACTTGAGCCCTGATCGGAAGGCAGAAGTGAAAGAGAATCAGAAAAGGGAAGGAGCACGCAAGGTTGTTCCACACCATTGGTGTGGCACAGCCTGTTCCTCACTCAGGATGCAGAGAAGGTGAGAGAGATGGACAGCCTGGGACTGAATTTTGATCTGCATGCAATAATATCAGCTGTGTGACAAGCAGCAAAATGGTGCTCGACCATGGTTTCCTGGCTCTTGTAAACAGAAAGTAACCACAGAACATTCTCATCAGTGGAAATATAGACTGAAGAGGATAAAGGGCTTAGCCTGAAGCCTGGCATGCAGCAAGTACTCAATGATCATTTGCTGCTGCTGCAGCTGTGACCGCCCTCAGTGAATGGCCCACCAGGGAAAGGCGGCAGATGTCGCCCACTCATGCTCAGAACACGCCTCTTCCTGCTCCATGTCCAACCTGCTCCCACAGACCCTTCTTCCCTCTCCCTGCCTCACTGGCTGCAGCAGCCTGTTGCCTGGGTCCCCATCATCTAACAGCAGCCTCAGTTTTTATCTGGGCATCTCATCTGGGTACACCTGGGACCCCCGGTCTCACAGAGGAACACTTCCCCAAGCCTGAGACATTCAGGGTACTGCAGCCCCCGGACCTCAGTGGGGTGTCAAAGCAGGAGCAGGGGAGCACAAGCCAATCAAAGAGAGTCTATTTCCCCACTGAGCCCCCAGCACCAGGAGGGAATATGAAGAGAGAAATGACAGGGGGTTCTGACGACACCGTTTTGGGCTCAAAGTCAGTCATGTCTCTGGACTTTGCAGTTTTAGGGACCAACAAATGCCCTCCTTGCCTTAGGCTGTTTCTGAAGCTTGTAATCCAAGTCAGCCTAATTCTCCAGCCTTGCCCTTACCCCCAAAGAGCACACAGGGGACCAGCTTCACCAGGTCTCTGCACTGGCCCTTCTTCCTACCAAGGTTCAGGGAAGGTGTCTGCACCCTCTTCCCAGACCCTTACCACTTGGCCAGCAGAACAAGCCCGTGTCTGGGGCCATGCACCAGACCCATTATGGAGTAGCCGTAGTTGTGCCAATCGATGATGAGCTTGCTCCCACAGAGGTAGCCCACAAACCAGCAGACAGCAATGGCAGGCAGGCCTGGGGGGTTCTGAGAAAGAGACACTTGAATGAAGAGAAGGAAACCCATTCCACGGTCAACAATAAATAAACTGAGTGAAAACAGTTGCAACATATACAACAAAGAGTTGATTTATCTTTACAAAGCTCTTGATAATTAATAAGACTCTCTTCCTCACCAAAAAAAAAGTATAAAAAGTCACACAGGAAGGGACACCTGTGTGGCTCAGTCAGTTAAGCATCCAGCTTGGCTCAGGTCATGATCTCTTGGTTTGTGGGTTTGAGCCCCACATCTGGCTCTCTGCTGAAAGCTCAGAGCCTGGAGCCTGCTTTGGATTCTGTGTATCCCTCTCTCTCTGCCCCTCCCCTGCTCGTTTTCTCCCTCTCTCTCTCTCCCTCTCTCTCTCAAAAATAAATAAACACTTAAAAAAGTCATAAAGGGAATAAAATTGACCAACTTGAAAAGCCCAAGACCATCAATAATCAAGGAGACAAAAAAATGGCCAAAGAAGTACATTTTTCACGTATCAGAATATAAACTCTAAAACACCTAACAACAGCTAGTGGTGGTGAGGAGATGGCAGAAGAGACATCACCACTGGGCGGGAAATAAATTGGACCAACCTCATTCTAGAACTATCCAGTAACACACCACAACATTTTAAAAGTGCATGAACTCTGGGGGCACCTGGATGGCTCAGTCAGTACAGCACATGACTCTTAATCTCAGGGTCGTGAGTTTAAGCCCCACACTGGGCATGCAGCCTACTTATAGAAAAATAAAAAGTGCATGAACTCTGGGGTGCCTGACTGGCTAAGTCGGTAGAGCACGTGACTCTTAATCTCAAGGTCTGAGTTCAAGCCCTACATTGTGCATGAAGCCTACTTTAAAAAAAAAAAAAAAAGTGGGGCGCCTGGGTGCTTAGTCGGTTAAGCGTCTGACTTTCACTTAGGTCATGATCTCACGGTCCGTGGGTTCGAGCCCCGCATCGGGCTCTGTGCTAACTGCCAGCTCAGAGCCTAGAGCCTGTTTCGGTCTGTGACTCCCTCTCTCTCTGACCCTCCCCTGCTTGCGCTGTCTCTCTCTCTCCTAGAAATAAATAAAAGACATTAAAAAAAAAAAAGTTTAAAAAGTACATGAACTCTGACCAAGCATAGGAATTTACCTTACAAAGAAACAACAAAACACATATATTCACTGATGCTCTTTGCTATGCTATTTGTAAAAGTAAAAAATCTGGAAGAATCTGAAGGTCCACTAAGATGAGACTAAACTAGGGGCACCTGGGTGGCTCAGTCGGTTAAGGATCCAACTTCTGCTCAGGTCATGATCTCACCATTTATGAGTTCGAGCTCCAGCATTTCCTACCTGTGTGATATTGGGCAACTTACAGAACTTCTCTGGGTTTAGGTTTCATTATCTCTAAAATGTAGGTAATCTAAAAACCTGCTTCTTAAAATTGTTGTGAAGAATTAGATGAGTTAATACAGACACATATGTAATATGTAATAAGATATGTAATAAGTAAAGTGTAAGACTCTATCTGTAATAACACAGAAAAACAGAAATGAGTACGTACCATAAATACAATGGAAACATACCATAAACTCTACTCATGTTTTTAAAAGTGTATACACACACACAAATATGCAACTGATTTACCAATTTATGCATTCTTAAAGGGGGGTGGGGCACGTGGGTGGCTCAGTTGGTTAAGTGTCCAACTTCAGCTCAGGTCATGATCTCACACTTTGTGAGTTCGAGCCCCGCATCAGGCTCTGTGCTGACAGCTCAGAGCCTGGAGCCTCCTTCAGATTCTAGTCTCCCTCTCTCTCTGCCCCTCCTGCACTCACATTCTGTCTCTCTCTAAAAATAAATAGACATTAAAAAATGTTTAATAAATAAATAAAATAAAAGGCTGGGAAGTAAAGGAAACTTAACAATGGTTCTGACAGAGGGAGGGGAGACTGACATTTACCTGGAGAAAGATGTAGGCTGCTGGCTCCCTGCACATCAACTTCCACAACAAGTGCACTGATTGAAAAACAACTTTGACTCCATACTGAAAAATGTGGGGCCCAACTGCAAGTCAAAAAACACCAGTTACTCCAAAAAGAATTCTTGGCAATGTGCAGATCCTCTTCACCCCACTCCCCCCCACCTCCACCGCCCACAGATTCAAAGGAATCTGGAGTTGACTGCATCCTACCTGCAAGTTTCCGAAGTTCTGTCAAACTCACAATCTGAATTCTGTTGTTCTGCAAGAGCTCATCATAGGGTCTGGAGTCTGAAAAGAATGTCCCCTTCAATGCACTGGACAGGGCAATATAAAGTCAGATAGTCCCCCAGCTCGGGCTGAATAGTGAAGAGTGTTTCTGGAAAATAAGGCCTTTCTCTCTATTCCTCCATAGCCAGAACCCAGCATGAGCACACTTCTTGTCCAGATTCTTCACAGAGAGGGAGGGCCTCAATCATGTCCACCTTTATTTACTTAACAATGCCTGGCACATAGTAGGCACTCAAAATAATCGGGGGTCCCTGAATGGTGGATTTATCCCACCATATGGAGACCCCTAGGAAGTCCCACCCCACTCCTGCACCCTCGGACAGCAGGCCCTAAACAGGGACCACCTCACTCCTGCACCCTCGGACAGCAGGCTCTAAACAGGGACCAAAGGCAACTAGTGCTACTCCCCCTCTTCCCTAACACACGGTTGAGCTACCCTCTAAAGATTTCATCCTGGAGGAAGACGAAGGAGCAGACACTCCTGCTTCTGCGCAATGAGAGTAAAAGCTGGACATGCAGCACAAATGAAACCTCCCCTGCCTGCACGGCTCCGCACTGAGGGTGTGGAATGGACAGGAAACAAGCAGTTATGAGACACAGCCTGACAACAGTGGCCACAAGGAGCTGTGGTTACCAGCACTAGCCCGAGTCACACCCTGGCTTCCAGTTCGTCCTTCCACTGACTAGGATGATTAAAAGTGAGACGATGCAATGAGTTCACTTAACTTCGCACACTCCGCGCCTTTAGCGGGCACTCCATTAACGCCAGCTGCTCCTAGAGACCCAGCCAGCAGAGGCTGGGCAGAAACCAGACCGTCTAGGACAAAACCAGAGAAGCCCAATCTCCGAGAGCGGTCCGAGGCAGGAGGGAGGAGAGGGGCGTCCCCGTCCCGGCGCCCCTGGGCCGGTGAACGCCGCGGGTCAAAGGCGGAGGGTTCAGCCTCCCTCCCACACCCCCAACACTCACTGCAGAAGCCCAGAAGGGTCACGGAGAAGCCGCTCTTGACCAACGACAGTGCGTGGTACTGCATGCGGGGGCTGCGGCCCACGTCGCCCAGCACCACAATGATCACGTGCCGACCCGCTCGCCCCCGCCGCCAGCGCTTCCACGCGACCAGCAGCAGCAGCAGTAGGGACGTGGCCGTCACCAGCGCGGCCAAGCAGGAAGGCGCCATCTTGGCGGAGCCGGATGGCAGTCACGTGACCGCGCTCTGCGGGCGGGGTGCGCAAAGCGCAAAGACGCGGCCTCCGGAGTGGGCGGGAAGAAGGGCGCTGGGGATGCGGTTCCGAGGAGCCTGTCGGGGGCGAAAATTAGTGTTATTAAGGGGCGCCTGGGTGGTTTAGTCGGTTAAGCGTCCTACTTTCGCTTAGGTCATGATCTTGCGGTTCGTGGGTTCGAGCCCCGCGTCGGGCTCTGTGCTGACAGCTCAGAGCCTGGAGCCAATTTCAGAGTCTGTATCTCCCTCTCTCTCTGACCCTCCCCTGCTCACTCTGTCTCTCTCTCTCCTAAAAATAAATTTTTTTAAAAAAAATAGTGATATTAAGGTAAAGCTTTTACCATGTAAAGATCTAGGAACAATTTTTTTCAAAATTCTAAAATAATTTCAAAATGCAGTGAAACAACAATTTGTATGGCTGTTACCGGCATACTGTAAAGAAAAGAGGCCAAATGCCGAAGTACACACTGGCTCCATGTATATAAAATCAAAACTAACCTTTACTGTTAGAAGTCAGGAGAGTGACCTGCCTTGGAGGGTCGGGGATTGAGTAGGAGAGAGCCAGTGCGAAGCTGGTGGGATAGCACTGCTCGGGTTATCTTTTTTGACCTGGGTGCTGATAAGGTGGGGGTGGTCCTTTTGAGAACATTCATCAAGCAGCAAACTTTTTCATTCTTCAGGATGTTATATTGTACTTGAATAAAACATTTGTATTATGTGTGTGTGTGTGTTTAATGTTTATTTAACTTTTTGAGACAGATAGAGGGTGAGTGGGGGAGGGGGAGAGACAGAGAGAGGGCGACACCGAATCCGAATCAGGCTCCAGGCTCTGAGCTGTCAGCACAGAGCCGGATGCAGAGCTCAAACCCAGAAACTGTGAGATCATGACCTGAGCGGAAGCCAGATGCTTAACCAATGAGCCACCCAGGTGCCCCTTGAATAAAACATTTAAAATATAAAGAAGAAGGAGGGCGCCTGGGTGGCTCAGTCGGTTAAGCATCCGACTTCGGCTCATGTCATAATCTCACATTTCGTGGGTTCGAGCCCTGCATTGGGCTCTGTGCTGACAGCTCAGAGCCTGAAGCCTATTTCAGATTCTGTATCTCCCTCTGTCTCTGACCCTCCCCTGCTCACTCTGTCTCTAAGAAATAAATTTTTTTAAAAAAATTTTAATATAAAGAAGGAAAAGGACAAAGAAGGAAGTAAAAATATGGTTTTAAGTATATGTGGGAAGAAGGGTAATTTTCCCCACTGATCTGTTCATTTTACCTTCTAAAATAGTCACACTGAAGAGTTTCGTGTGTGTCCATGTGATAGCCTTTTAACTTTGAAATGGGTTCCCTTGCTGAGAAACATGGTTTCGACAGCATGGTAAAGCCACCCTCGCTGCACTGCGTTGGGAGCTGCCCTAGAACCCTCAGAGCGCCACCTGCCGGCCAGCTCTCTAACTCACTCATGCCCTGGACAAGGAAAGAAAACCGCATCTCCTCCTTCAATAAGAGCCTAGACAGGGCAGCACCTGGCAGATGTGGTTCTGGTGTCCCTAGAGCCCAGCTCAAGACTTGGCATATGTCTCATTTGCTTCTCACGATAGTCTTGTGACTCCTTTTTTTACTGATAAGAACATTAAAGGTCACACCATTAATCAGTATGTGACAGAGGCAGGGCTTGAAAATTTAGCTAAAGAGGGGAAAGAAAGATGAGGAAACAAGTACAGTTGGAAGAGATAGGCAAACAGACACCAAGGGCAACCTCCTTAATTCCTCAGTTGCAGATGCGGGGGCCTGGGAGGCTGGAGCACATGCCCTGCCCACTCTGTCCACCCTTTTATGGTGAGATGGGGCTGGGATCTGATACCTCAGCCTCATGGGTCCCCTGATCTGGAGCAAGCCACTCTCAATCAGTTGGCCTTCCTGACTTGTAATTAAAGGAGGGGACTTCCTGGCTCAGCCCCTCCTGCTCTGATGATCTATGAGGACAAGGACCAGGTGCCATAGGTGCCATGGATATGACAAACCAAGAGTAAATGCCACATTCGGGAAGATGAAACCTCGATTGGAAAAAGAGTTGGGCTTGTTTCTCTAGAGAGAAAGAAGCAAGATGCATCACCAGCCTGGGATGCTTTGGAGCTCAGCCAGCCCTGGCTTGTTCTACTTGCCCACTTGGCATACACCACATAGGAAATTCAGTCCTTCCAGAGGCCAGGAGGGTGTTGTTTCCCCTTGCAGAGACGGGAGGTTGAACCCTAGCAGGATCACCTCCTGGTTAAGCTGTGAATTCAAGCATTAGAATTCCTGCACCGCCTCATACTGGTTGTGAGACAATATGTCACAAGAAGTCACTCACCTCATCCCCTAGAGCCTCAGATTTTAAGCTATAAAAGGGGACAAGAAGAGTACCCACTTCAGGGTTGTTTTAAGGATTAACTGAAGTGGTGATAGTGACAAGTTTCACCCAGAACATTCGTTCTCAATGGTATACCCAAAGGAATAAAAAATCGTTGTCAGGGAGGGAAAGAATTTAGCGCTTTTTATGTATAAGGTAGCAATATAGCAATACACACAAAATACATAGTATAACTGCAGTATCAGGGGGTTACCACACAAAAACATATGCATGAGGAACTCTCATATATCACCAGGAATGTAAAATGATGCAGCCACTGTGGAAAATCCTTTGGTGGTTCCTCAATAAATTAAGCAGTTACCACAGGATCCAGCAACTGCATCTTAGGTATGTGCCCAAGAGAACTGAAGACAGGTTTTGAAACAAAAACTTGTAAACGAATGTTTATTCACAATAGCACAAAGGTGGAAATAACTCAAATGTCCATCAGCTGATGAATGGATAGGATAGAATGTGATCTAGACACAGAATGGAATGTTATTGAGCCATAAAAGGGAATGACGTCCTGATTCATGCTAGGTTCACCTAGATGAACCTTGAAAACGTTACGCTGAATGAAGGCAGTCAGACACAAAATGTCATATATTGAATAACTCCCCATTTCTATTAAATGTCCAGAATAAGCAAATCCATAGAAATGGAAAGTAGATTAGTGGTTGCCAAGGGCTGGAGAGTTGAGGAGGCCAGCAGGGGTGAAGTTACCGGCAAAGGGGAGTGACTGCTAATGGTTACAGGTTCCTTTTGGGAGGAAGGAAAATGTTTCAGAATCAGACAGTGGTTGAGCACCTTGTGAATATGCTTTAAAATACACTGCTGAATTGTACACTTTAAAAGGGCGAATTTTATGGTACGTGAATTATATCTCAATAAAGCTGTCGTTTTTAAATGTTCAGGAAAAAAAATGTATAAAAAGGCTGGCGGGGGTAGGGGAGGAAAGGACAAGAATGAAATTAAATCAGATCTATAATCTGATAACTGAAGCCCTTGGGGCCAGATACGTTTCTAACTTCAGAATATTTTGGACTTTAACAGTAATATGCTGCACATACACGTAACCATCCGGCAAGGTTCAGGACAGCACCTGGTAAACCAACATTAAAATTTCCACAGGAAAATAGATGTGTTTTCACACTGAATGAGCTCATAAGGACTGAGGGTCTTCACTGTCCAGTACAGAAACCACATGTGATTGCTCTGCTCCTGAAATGAGGCTAGCCTGAGCTGAAATGTGCCTAATTGTAAAATGCCAGGTTTCAAAGACTTAATCTGATAAAATGATATTGTAAAAAATGTTACAAGGTTGATCATATTTATATTGGTTACAAGTTGAAATGACATTTTGAATCCATTGGTTCAAATAAAATAGATCATTAAAATTCATTTCACCTGCTTTTCTTTACTTTTTTTTTAGTTTATTTATTAATTTTGAGAGAGAGGAAGAGAGATCATGAGGGTGGGGCAGAGTGAGGGGGACAGAGAATCCCAAGCAGGTTCCACGCTGTCAATGCAGAGCCTGACGTGGGGCCCAAACTCATGAACCATGACCTGAGCCAAAACCAAGAGGTGGACGGTCCACCAGCTGAGCCACCCAGGTGCCCCTTCTCTATTTTTTTTCTTAAAAGCAATTATTAGGAAATTTTTAAGTACCCATGTGCTCTGTCTTTGCAGCTCATACTCTGTTTCTACTGGACAAGCAGGCAGGCACTGCCCTAAGAAATCTTCTGTCTGTTCTGGAAGATGTGCCTTCAAACAGCTTATTCCAAACTTATTTTTAAAAACAAAAAAAAGCAAGGTGCTGGGTTGCTGAGTCGGTTAAGCATCGGACTTCAGCTCAGGTCATGATCTCCAGGTTTGTGAGTTCGAGCCCCGCGTCAGGCTCTGTGCTGATACCTCAGAGGCTGGAGCCTGCTTCAGATGCCATCTCTCCCTCCCTCTCTCGGCTCCTCCCCCACTCACGCTCTGTCACTCACCCTCACAAAGTAAATAAACACTATTAAAAAAATAAAGCAAACTCCTTTTCGTCTCAGTGCCTTTTGATTTCTAGAGTATAAGTGCATTGGGAGAACCAAGATGTAGCCCACAGGCCTGGGAACCAGGAATGAGAAGGAAGGGGTGTTAGGTGGCAGCTCGGGCTGCCTCCACTCCAGGCAGGGTCTTCTCCCCACTGCCCCACCCCCCACCCTAGGCACTGAGACTCCTGCAGCTGCCGCTCCCAGAGCCCTCTGCCAGGCCAGCCCAGCCTGCTGGGTCAGTCCTGCCCACCCCGTCTGCAGTGCTGCAGGGGAGGAGCAAGGAGGAACGGGCTGGAGGCGGGTGTGTGGGGCGGGCCGCCCCAGGGCTGAAGCACTGCACCGACTCCGCCGAGGGCCAGCCATGCCCAGCCCAGGCCTCCTGCTCCTGCTCTTGCTGCTGGCAGCGCCACCACCGCTGCGACCCTCCTCGCTGGCACCACCGGACACTCCAGAGGGCAAAGCCACCATCACGGGGCTCATCCTCTCCGCACTGGACAGAGCCACCTCCTTCCTGGAGAGGAGGCTGCCTGAAATCAACCTGGACGGCGTGGTGGGGTTCCGGGTGCTGGAAGGTGGGTGCGCTCTCGTTACCCTGGACTTGGCCACTGGAAAACCAGTGTACCCCTGGGACCTGGCGACTTCCCGGCCACTGAAATGTCCTGCTCTGACCATAAGGAAAGAAGGGCTGGGCAGCTTGCTCCTTTTGGGTGTCTTGGGGCCCTGCTATACTCAGTTATTTTAGAAGCAAGAAGGATTCAGAGGCCACATGAGAAAAAAATTGGAAATTGTTTTCCTAGGAGGAAATGATTCATTTGACAGCCCCTCTCCTGTTATGTCATGAACAAGGTGGGCAGAGGGAACGTGCTCTTTCAAGGGGCATTTATGGGAAGGTGCCTGTGAACAAAGCCAGGAACCTTCAAGATCAGGTTCCAACTCCACTCCCCCTACTTCTAGCTAAAGCCATCTGAAGCCTCCAAGAAAACAGCCAAGTGTTTGTTCAGCTTCCAGGGATATAAGATCCTCGTAGAGGGAGCTGGTAACCGGCCAAGGCAAATAAGGAGCCACCTCACACTCACTTGGAGTTGCAGGAAGCTCCTCTAAGAAGGCCACCTTGACCTAAGTGACAAAGAACTGACCTGGAATCGGCCTGGGGCTCTGTCCGGCCCCCCTTTCACACCACCCCCCTCTGGGTGGCCAGTGCAGCTTGCCACCCACCACCCACCTGGACTGACTCCAGGTTCCAGCAGAAGGAGGGGCTCTGGGACAGGTCTGCCTCCATGCCCAGCCCCCCAGTGTCCTCCCCACACC
>NW_027529647.1:395284-489021 GCF_008692635.1 Crocuta crocuta
AGCCCAGTAAGATCCAAGATCCTCTCAGGCTGGGACCAGGGTCTCCATTTAATCTCAGCCACACCCTGTAAAACCTCTAGAAATGCATAACAGTAAAAAACCACAGGACTGGCTACCCCATTAGGCATAGGATACTTTCAGGGGCCCACGAAAATGTTTTCATTTCTCTTGAAGTCAGAAGGAATAAAAATGAATTTCTAGATCGAAAAGAATGCTGTAATATATAATGTAAACATATCTGTCTTTATACCAATGTAGTTGTAAGACATAACCTTTTTTTAAAAATATTTTATTTATTTTTGAGAGAGAAAGAGAGAGCAGGGGAAGGGCAAAGAGAGAGGGAGACAGAATCTGAAGCAGGCTCCCAGCTCTGAGCTGTGAGAACAGGGCCCGACGCAGGGCTTGAAGTCAGGAACCATGAGATCATGACGGGAGTCAAAGTTGAAGCACAACTGACTGAGCCACCCAGGCGCCCCATAAGACATAACCTTTAATCTATTTTTTTAAATCCTTTTTGATGTTTATTCTTTAGAGAGCTTGAATGGGGGAGGGGAAGAGCGAGAAGGGGACAGAAGATCTAAAGCAGGCTCCAGGCTCTGTGCTGACAGCAGACAGCCCAAAGTGGGGGGTCACACTCATGAACCACAAGACCATGACCCAAGCTGAAGTCCAACACTCAATCAGCTAAGCACCAGGTCCCCCCAATCTATTTTTTAACAAAGGAAGGAACCCACAAAGCCATGGCATGTGGCCTAGAAACATGCCTTGGATGTTACCTGGGTACCCACTGTAATCCCCAAACAGCCCAGAGGGGAAGTGATTTGCTTTGCTCTTTCTGCAGGTGGGGACTCAAGATCAGAGGTTCAGCAGCCTCCCTATTCCTCACAGCTGATAGGCAGGGGGTCTACTATTCAAACCCAACTGCTCTGACGGCCCTTGAGAGCAGGGTGGGCACACACTGACTTTCCTGACCATCCTGGATGTCAAGCGCAGCACTGGACAGTGGTTGAATAAACATTCCTGAAACCAGGCAACAGACCCTTGTCAATAATAGTCCCATGGGTCTGTCAGTTCCTTATGGAGAGAGAAGGGAAGGACAGGTGGCTCCCTTGATGGAGTGCTTTCTCGGGTCCGTGAGATAATAAAAAATAAGGCTCACTAAGTACCCACCTAGCACTGGCACAATGTAAATGTTTGCATGGGGTAATTCACTGACTCTCCACAGCCGTTGAAGTTAAGTTCATTATGATTATCCTCTTTTTACCAATGAGGGGACAGGCTTTAGAGAAGTCCAAGGGGGGGTGCTTGGGTGGCTCAGTTGATTGAGCCTCTGACTCTGGATTTTGGCCCAAGTCATGATCCCAGGGTCATGGATTGAGCCCCACATTGGGCTGTGCACTGGCCATGCAGCCTGCTTAGGATGAGAGAGAGAGAGAGAGAGAGAGAGAGAGAGAGAGAATGTCCAAGGTCACACGTCGAGTAAGTGTAGGAGGTGGGCTCAGAACTCTGCTCTGACTCAGCGCCCATTCTCTGAACCATTACAGGGTAGAGGTGGCTGGGAAGGAGGGAGATAATGGCCCACGCCAACACCACACAACAGCCTCAGACCAGGGCCACCCCTCCTCCCTCCTCTCCTCTCCACAGCTTTGACCTTTGCCTTTGCAATAACCTACTGAGGCATAACAAATTTTCCCCTAACTTAACTGCATAAAACAACAAAACAGTTACCGTCTCACCACTTCTGTTTGTCAGGAATCTGCAATTTGACTGGGTGGTTCTGGCTCAGGGTCTCACGTGAGGTTGGAGGCAAGATGTCAGCCAGGGCTGTGATCATCTGAAGGCTTGGCTGGGGCAGGAGTGGTCACCCTGTTTACTCCCAGGCCTGGCAAGTTAATGCCGGCAGGTGGCTGGAGGCCTCAGTTCCTCACCACGTGGAACTTCCCATAGGGCTGCTTGAGTGACCTTGCAAGATGGCAGCCAGCTTCCCTGAGAGCAAGGGACGCCACAGAGAGAAAAACAGAAGCCTCAATGTCTTTTACAACCAAGCTTGGATGTTACATACCATCATTTCCCAAGTTTCTCTTTGGTTTTAAGGGTCAGCCCGTACAATGCAGGAAGGGCTTCAAAGGGCATGAAAACCGCTGGCTGTCACAGCACTCACTGTGAGGGTCCTACCTTCGTTCTCAGCCTCCCAAAAGAGCAAGAAGGATTTCACATTCTGGGGGGTCCAATAGTAATGGGATACCCATCGATCTTCTGGATCGTTTCTGCTCAGAGGTAGACAGGTGGACATTGACCTTAAGGGAGAAAAGGGTCCCTCCAACTACCTCCACCCCCCGGGAGGGTGACCCAGAAGGTGGCAGCAGCAGCCACACAAGCAGGGAGAAATAGGAACAAGACTCAGGACGCAGCACCACCGTGAGGCCAGGTCGGATTCATCTCACTGATGACTCGGCTACCCCTTCTGGGTGCCAGCACAGTATCTTCCATCTGCTTTAGAGCCATGCAATCTGGAACAAGGCTTTGGAAGCAGATGGCCTAGGTTCAAAGGCAAGGAAAGAGCCAAGCCCGGAGAAGGGTGCCACAGAGCCCATCACCCCAAAAGATTTGCTCAGCACCCTCCTAAACCTCATCCAACCTCCCCATCAAAGTTGTTTACCTGAAGCAGAGAACAATTCAGGCCATCTCTTACCTTCTCAACCCTGTGTTGAGGCTTTCCCTCACATCTCCTCTCTTGACCACCTCTTACCTTCCCCCACCCACCACCGTCGCACCATTTTCTCCCAACCCTTTAGGACCACTGCTAATCCATAATGCACTTTTGTGAAAATTAGAAACAAATGTCTCCTTCCTCAAGTCATTTGCCTGCCATCTGCTGGAAATTTGTCTTAATACATATACAAACCCATGATAGGAATATGTGCAGCTCTTGTGCAATGTACAACATACTCAACTGTACACAACAGCTCTCCACACTGCATCTGAATCCCTCCCTCATTTTTTTCTCCTGTACAGCAAGCCTTAAATGTCCCTAATTGCTACTTATATCTAAACTTTATTGAGTGCTTCCTTTGTTTTGTTTTGTTTTTTAATTTTTTTTAATGTTTTATTTATTTCTGGGAGAGAGAAAGCGTGAGCAGGGGAGGGCCAGAGAGAGAAGGAGACACAGAATCTGAAACAGGCTCCAGGCTCTGAGCTAGCTGTCAGCACAGAGCCCAACACGGGGCTTGAACCCACAAACTGTGAGATCATGACCTGAGCCGAAGTCGGATGCTTAACCGACTGAGCCACCCAGGCGCCCCTGAGTGCTTCCTTTGTACTGTGGGCAATGTTAAGTCCTCTCTTCAGTAGTTCATTTAATCCTTATAATTCCCACTCCAAGAAGTAAGGACCATCATTACCCCCATTTTATAGATGAAGAATGTAAAATGAAAAGAAATTACATATCTTTCTCTGGCCACCCAAAAAGAAAGTAATAGAGTCAGGATCTGAACCCAGGCCCACCTCCAGAAATCAAGCTCTTAGCTGCCATTTCCAGCATTTTGGTCTCCCCACCACCATCACCCAGCTGAGCCCCACAAGGCCTAATTTCCAATAAGCTCCCTGAATTCCTTCTTCTCAGGAGCTGGAGAAGGCAGAGAGACTCAATAAGCATTATAGCTTAGGATAATTTTTCCTGTCCAAATGATTTGCCAAATGATGGAATGAATGATCTCTTTTCCTTTCCAGTGCAGCTAAAAGGCGTTCAGGAAAAATGGGCCCGGGACCCCCAGCTGCAGCCACTGAGCCTGAGGGTGGGGAAGCTGGTGGACAAGCTAGCGCCTCTCCTTCACAGATCCATGTTCTACCTCAGGCTGAGTGACCCTAAGTACCTAAGAGGTAATAGCAGGAGTGGGGGATGAGAATCTTATTTTTTTCAAAAACACAGCCTCTGGGGGTGCTCCTTCCAGGGTAAGGGACAACCTGTAACCAACTGAGTCCTGTGGGCCAGGCCCACCACAGGCTGACCCTGAGGAGTGTTTGGTCATCCTTGACTGGGTTGAAATGACCTCTCCCACCCACACGGGAACTGGTACAGTGAGGGCTGAGAGTAGGAAACACGTCTCCCCCTCATTTGCTTAGCTCCCCCCAGGTTTGGGAGCCTTTATTCTAGACCAAAGGGGAGAGTCTGGTCTGTCCCAGAGAATGGGATACCTCAAAGGTAGTTCAGCCCTTTGTGCAGCAAATATTAGCATCTTGCTAATATCTCTCTTGTACCTTAAAATGCTAAGGGTCTCTGACCCACCCTATAAACCTGGAATGAATCATTCCTGGGGGTGGCGAAGGAGGGAGACTTCTAAAACCAGCCCCTTATACTTGTCCAGTCCTGCCTTACAGGCTCCCAGCTCCCAGTCGGACTGTGGGAGTGAGTGGGGAGATAACTGGCCAGTCCACCCTTCCTTCTCTGTCACAGTCCTGCTGCACATGACCATACCACAGCCCTCCCTACCTCCGACATCCAGGCCCCCCATCCTCACCCAGGCCCAGCCCTAGGACTATCCCAACCTGTGTCACCCTAAAGAAACCCTTGGCTGGGCATCTGTTTTGTAAGAGCTGCACTTTCTAACCAAATCGAAGGAGTCAACTAACCCTTTTTGCGTGTCTTGAGCTTCCAGGGGATGTAGTAGATTTGGTCAAAGCCTTTCCCAACACTATTCCTATGGATTAAAAAATTTTTTTATTTTTAGAAGAAGAGTTTCCTGAGTGTTCCAAACACAATGTACAACCAGCAGGCAAGGTTCCAAGCCCTGAGTAGGCACTTGTGTGTGGTCAGGGGTGACGGGGGAGGGACACCTAGTTTCTTGGCTTGGGGCTGCAGGAGCCTGGAGGAACTTAGGTATAGGATGCCCACTGCCCTGGGTGTTTTCCCTCACCCCCACCTCTCTTCCAGAGTTCCAGTCAACCATCCAGCCTGGGTTTTGGAAGCTTCCACGTGTCTGGACCTGCACAGATGCCTCCATGGTCTACCCCACGTTTGAGACGCAGGACTCCTTCTCAGAGGAAAGCAGTGACTCATGTCTGGTGCAGCTGCTGGGAACAGGGTGGGCCCCTGAACTTGCCCCGCTTCCAAAAAAAACCCAAAAGCACTTGCTCTCTGCTTGTCCTCTCATTCCACACACTCTCTAAGTCCCTAAGGGTCTGTGTGAAACCAGGCACGGCCACCCCCCACCCCAGACCCCTTGACTCCNACCACATTTGAAACTCCCGCCTACTGTATGATGCTTCCTATTGTTCTCAGAACAAAGCCCCAACTCCTACTGCCCTTCCAGATCTCCAGGCTCCTGAGTCCAGCCCCTGAGGCTCTTACCAAACTCTCAAAAGTACCTACTCTGTCCCACTTCTAAACCTACGCCTGTGCCCAGCTGGCCTCTGTGGGCCTTCTCCCACCCTGCCCCGCCCCACCCCCATGCCTAAGTAACTCTGCCCATACTTCAGGGCCACCCCCAGCATCCTTCCTCCAGAACCTTCCCTGACCCCACTGCACAGGCTGACCTCCCTTGGTGGGCTTGCTCTCTTAGCACCACTGGTAGCCATAGATACATTTTACATTTGTCTTATGGTTCTGCCCCTTCACTGGGCTGAGGGCCCCTTTCAGAGGCCTGGATCCAGCAGGACTGGATCCCCGTTAGGCTCACCATTTTACCCCACTGTGCAATGGGTTCGTGGGCTTGGAGCAAGCCCTGAATCAGCCCAAGGTTCAGGATCTGTTGTTTAGGGCAGTGTGGAAAGGCTGTACTTGGGTATCCTGTGCAGTAACAGGAAGTCGCTGCCCCTGGAGCCCCTCTAACCCAGGATAACTGCAGCGTCACCTCCCCCGTGCTGGGGTACCGATTTAGCAAATCAAGTCGCAGTACACCTGTGCTTTATCCAGCAACCTCTTGTGCACAGCTGGGTGCCTGGAAACTACCAGGGTTCTAATAACTAGTGGGAGAATAGGGACCAGGGACATCTCCATGTCTTCAGGCCTCCTTTAGGACACCCTTTCTCTAGGGCCTGAACCACTCTTCCCCCAGGACCGATGGCGACCAGCCCTGCAGGCTCTCAGACTTCTGCAGAACCCTCATGACCAAGCCCGGGTGCTCAGGCTATTGCCTGTCTCACCAGCTGCTCTTCTTCCTCTCGGCCAGAATGGTGAGTGCCCTGCGTGGGCCAGCCATGCACTCAGAGGAGAAAGAAAGGTAAAGAGGGGCTGGCACACCTGGGTGGTGCAGTCAATTAGGCATCTGACTCTTGATCTTGGATCAGGTCATGATCTCATGATCCATGAGTTCAAACCCTGCATTGGGCTCTTGCACTGGCAGTGCAGAGCCTGCTTGGGATTCTGTCTCTCCTTCTCTCTGACACTCCCCTGCTGTGTTCTCTCTCTTTCTCTCTCTCTCTCTCTCTCTCAAAATAAATATGGTACCTACTAGGAAAACAAGCAGGTTTTTGGACTTATACTTTGGGCATCAGGAGGGAGAAGTAAGAGTAGCCTGCCATAGGGGCACCTGGGTGGCTCAGCCGCTTAAGCATCTGACTCTCAGTTTGGGCTCAGGTCATCATCTCATGGTTCATGAATTCAAGCCCCACGTCAGGCTCTGCGCTGACAGCATGGAGCCTGCTTGGGATTCTCTGTCTCCCTCTCTCTCTGCCCCTTCCCCACTCATGCTTGCTCACTCTATCTCTCCAAAAAAAAAAAAAGAGTAGCCTGTCACCCATCCACTATAACATTGAACTAAACCAGAGGGGGTGGGGAAAGGGATTCTGTTGGACAGATAGCTTTGCATCCTGAACTGGATCATAGGCATCTGAAAAACAAGAAGAGAAAAAGAATAAAAGAGAAGCAGCAGAAAGAACTTAGTAAACAACAACAAACTGAAAAGGATTTAGAATACTTGGTCCATAGCAGCTTCCAGGAAACCAAACCAAGACATGCCAGCCCCACCCCCCACCTCCTGCTCTTCCAAGCCCAGGAGCTCAAACTTTGCTAAATAATAACACAGTTTCTTAAATTTTTATTTATTTATTTATTTTTGAGAGAGAGAAAGCAAGCATGAGGGAGAGGCAGAGGGAGAGAGGGAGAGAGAATCCCAAGCTATCAGCACAGAGCCTGAGAGCCTAATGCGGAGCTCAGTCTCACAAATCATGAGATCATGACTTGAGCCAAAATCAAGAGTCAGACTCTCCTTTTTTAAAAATATTTTTAATGTTTATTTATTTTTGTGAGCGAGAGCGAGCATGAGCAGGGGAGGAGCAGAGAGACAGGGTGACACAGAATCTGAAACAGGCTCCAGGTTCTGAGCTGTCAGCACAGAGCCCGATGCGGGGCTCGAACTCACGAACCACGAGATCATGACCTGAGCCGAAGTTGGACGTTTAACTAACTGAACCACCCAGGCACCCAAGAGTCAGACTCTTGACCAATGAAGTCACCCAGTTGTTCCAATAATGATAATAATTTTTAAACATATGTATTTCCTTATATAGAAAGGTGAGTCTCATTATCTCTATTGAAAGATGTTATTCCATGTCCAGAAATCCTTAGCTGAAAAGGGACTTAATATTTTTGTTTGGCAGATTTTTTTAAAAAACTGTTAGTTATGTGCAAGCTGTCANNNNTCCAGTATGTCCATAAATACAATAAAAATCAAACTACAGGGAAAATTATTTTTTAATTTTAATAAAATTTTAAATATAAAAATAAAATTTAAAATAATTTAATTAAAAATAAAAATATTTTTTAATTTAAATTAAATTATTTTAAATTATTAGATCTGAAANAGTTTCTAAAGCCTCTTCTCATCTCCTGTCTTGTCCCTGAGACCGGTCCGTGGCCCACCCTTTGAGCAGCACTGAAGCTGCCAGCAGGATTAGCCTGGAATCTGAATGTGACCACAGCTAATACTATAGTGTCTTCTTCAGTGTCGGGCTTGTATCTGGCACTTCCTAACCCTTCCATGTGAGTGCCTCTGGTGTGGCTCCCAGTAGCATTGTCCTTTCCCCATGTCGACACTTGAGGCTCAGAAAGGTTAACATAGCTGGCCAAGGTCACATAGCTTCTGAGTGGCAGAGTCTGGATTCAAACCCAACTCTTTCTGGTCCCCCAGTGACAGAGTCTCCAGCATGTGGGGTATGTAGATGGGGAAGAAATTCTGGGAAAGGGGGAAAGAGCTTCCTCCAAAGGTAGCCAACCTGCCAGACCATCTGAGAAATGCAAGTCTTCTGTAACAGAGTACAGGTCTGTCACCCATGCCATTGACATCCTTATCTCTGGGTGTTTGTCTCCCCAGAAGGGATGCACGGAGGGGCTGTTCCACCACAGCCAGCACTACATGAACCTCTTTTGTGCCAACATGATGGACCTGAACCGGAGAGCTGAGGCCATCGGATATGCCTACCCCACCCGGGACATCTTCATGGAAAATAGTGAGCCCTGGCATTGCACCCTAGGGACAAGGCAGTTGGGTGTCCCTGATTCACAGGGTGCACACACACACACACACACACACACACACACACAGAGTCAGATACAGCAAATAAAAATACAGGGTGCCCAGGTAAATTTGAACTTATGATAAACTGAATACATTTGTAGTATAAGTATATCCCCGAAATTTCATGGGATATACTTATGCTTTAAAATTTGTATTTGTATTTATTGGAAACTCAAATTTAACTGGTCATCCCATATTTTATCTGTCACTATGTGACTGTTTCCTGCCCCCAAAGGCTGACTCAGTGATGGAACTCTGGACCCACTGACTAGCTCATAAATAAAGACGTTGAAGCCTCAGAGATGAGGCAGAAAAGGGGTCTCTGGGTGGCTGCTCCCTGGCTTGGGTGTCTGGATCCCTCTACTGACCCCAACTCTTTTTTTTTTTTTTTAATTTTTTGATGTTTCATTTATTTTTGAGAGAGACAGAGACAGAGACAGGGGTATGAGCAAGGGAGGGGCAGAGAGAAAAGGAGACACGGAATTCATGAGGCAGGCTCCAGGCTCTGAGCTGTCAGCACAGAGCGCAACGCGGGCTCCAACCCATGAATCACAAGATCATGACCTGAGCGGAAGTTGGACGCTTAACCAACTGAGCAACCCAGGCGCCCCTATTGACNGAGAGACAGAGACAGGGGTATGAGCAAGGGTGGGGCAGAGAGAAAAGGAGACATGGAATTCATGAGGCAGGCTCCAGGCTTGAGCTGTCAGCACAGAGCGCAACACGGGCTCAAACCCATGAATCACAAGATCATGACCTGAGTGGAAGTTGGACGCTTAACCAACTGAGCAACCCAGGCGCCCCTATTGACCCCAACTCCTGAGGGACTGTAATGGAGAGTCTCAATGGGAGACAGGACTAGTCATTGAGCACCCACCTCCTGGTGCTGCCTCATCTTGGCGGGAGGAGGCAGGTGGCGCTGCGCAGCCTTGGGCAGCGGAAGCAGGTGGGCTTGGAGGACAGACCTGAAGGAGGTCCTCTGTCTTTGCTTCCAGTCATGTTCTGTGGAATCAGTGGCTTCTTAGACTTCTACAAGCTCCGGTGGCTGGAGGCCATTCTCAACTGGCAGAAGCCACGGGAAGGATGCTTCGGGAGGCCTGGTGAGCAGCGCTTCCACCCTGGCTGGGAGCAGGCGGGTGGCTGGGGGCTGGATTTCTAGGCCAAGTGAGGGAAGGTGATGCAGTGGTGTTAAGGTCTCAAAGAGAGATTTGCTTCATGTATGTGCATGCAAACACACTCATGAACACACACACACACACACACACACACACACACGGAAATGGTCTCAGACTTTTAAAGCCAAAACTCTGTAGAAGGAGAGACAGTCTTATTGGAAGATGTTGGCCTCTGAGCCTACATTGACAAACCCATTCCTTCACTGCTCACGGGAGCATCTGCTCTGTGCCAGACACTCTTCTAGGCCCCGGGGGAAACTAAGGCCCTGAAGAAAAGAGACAGAAACCACCTAAGTTAACCAGTAAGTGAAATAATTGTGAGTTCTGATAAGGGCTGTGAAGGAGACAACAGGCTGAGAAAGAAAAGAATATGGAAGACAGCTCTTTGGGCAGGAGTGGTCAAGGGAGATGTCTGAGAGGGTGACATAGAAGCAGAGGCAGGGAGGCAGCTGCCTTTCCCGCTGTGTGACCCTGGGCAGCTGGTCCTCTTTGGAGTAAGTCCCTTCACCTCCCTGAGCCTTGATTTCCTCATCTGCAAATAAATGAGTATAATAATCTCCTTTCTGAGCTGTGGGGAGCAAACATAATACATAGGAAACTACCTGTCCTGTGCATGATACAGAGGAGGGTCCCAATAAATGCAGTTTAGGATGCTTTGCAAGGAGACAAAGGTGGGGTTTTTTTAATGTTTATTTATTTGTTTTTGAGAGAGAGAGAGAAAGAGAAAGCATGCACACATGAGTGGGGGAGGGACAGAGGGAAAAAAAGCAAATCCCAAGCAGGATCTGCACTGTCAGTGAGAGCGTGATTCAGGGCTCAATCCCATGAACTGAACCAGAAGATCATTACCTGCGCCGAAATCAGGAGTCGGAAGTTCAATCGACTGAGCCACCCAGGCGCCACAAGGAAAAGCTTTTGAAATAAAGATAGTCTGCTTTTATTTTTTTTTTAAAGGTAATTGCTTTCCTTTTTTTTTTTTTTAATTTTTTATTTTTTTCTAGGNCTGAGAGGGTGACATAGAAGCAGAGGCAGGGAGGCAGCTGCCTTTCCCGCTGTGTGACCCTGGGCAGCTGGTCCTCTTTGGAGTAAGTCCCTTCACCTCCCTGAGCCTTGATTTCCTCATCTGCAAATAAATGAGTATAATAATCTCCTTTCTGAGCTGTGGGGAGCAAACATAATACATAGGAAACTACCTGTCCTGTGCATGATACAGAGGAGGGTCCCAATAAATGCAGTTTAGGATGCTTTGCAAGGAGACAAAGGTGGGGTTTTTTTAATGTTTATTTATTTGTTTTTGAGAGAGAGAGAGAAAGAGAAAGCATGCACACATGAGTGGGGGAGGGACAGAGGGAAAAAAAGCAAATCCCAAGCAGGATCTGCACTGTCAGTGAGAGCGTGATTCAGGGCTCAATCCCATGAACTGAACCAGAAGATCATTACCTGCGCCGAAATCAGGAGTCGGAAGTTCAATCGACTGAGCCCCCCAGGCGCCACAAGGAAAAGCTTTTGAAATAAAGATAGTCTGCTTTTATTTTTTTTTTTAAAGGTAATTGCTTTCCTTTTTTTTTTTTTTAATGTTTTATTTATTTCTAGGAGAGAGAGAGAGAGACAGTGTGAGCAGGGGAGGGTCAGAGAGAGAGGGAGTCACAGACTGAAACAGGCTCCAGGCTCTGAGCTGGCAGTCAGCACAGAGCCCGACGCGGGGCCCGAACCCACGAACCGCGAGATCATGACCTAAGCGAAAGTCGGACGTTTAACCGACTAAGCCACCCAGGCGCCCCAAAGATAGTCTGCTTTTAAAACAGAGGAGTTTATAAATGAAGTTTCTCAGATCGCAGACCTACAGATTCAGCAGGTAGAAGGTGGACCTTCAGAGCCTGGATTTTAACAAGCTCCTCCAGCAGTTCTGATGTAGGTGGTTGGGGATCACAACTGGAGAAACATCGGTAGATGACAAAGTTAGGGAGTGTGTAAGGCTCTGCAGACAGGTGCTCAAGGAACCTTCTGGAAGAACCTCCAGATTCAAGAGAAGATCTGAGCTGCTTGAGGTGTTGTGAGGAGGAGGAGGTTTGGTGAGTAATGTGTGAAAATCCATCTTGAGAAGGTCACCTTTCACCCTTCTCCCAGCTGCTGGAGACGAAGAATTATTGAAAGCCATTCAACGCCAACAGCATGCTTTGAGAAGAGTGAAGAGACGAGAAAAACAATTTACAGGTAATGCAAATACCCAGGGACCTTCTGGGCGTGAAACCAGGACACCCTGGAGAGGGTGCACGCAGGTCGGCCTCAGTGGAAACATGCCCTTGCATCCGTAAAAAGGCTGGGTCTGGGAGGTGGAGGGCAGGGCCAGAAGCAGAAATCCAGAGATCTTGTCTCCAGTGAAAGGAGCATAAAGGAATTTTCAGTGTGTTGTTAAAAATCACAGAGATAACCCTTCTCGGCCAAGGTCAAGTCAGGAAAACAGAAACTGCACTAGGAACATGGGGCAGAGGGAATTTTCATACAGGGCACTCTTCTCAGAGGTGTTTCAAGAGTTGAACACAGAAAAGTGAGAAAACCCAGAGATTAAGCACTGCTGGAAGCCACTACCCTCCCTGGAGTCAGAGCTGGAGGGACTGTGGAGCAAAGTGGGGTGAGCAGAGCCTGCAGCGACTGGACATGGAGGGGCAGAAATGGGGAGAAATACCCCAGCTCCTCCCCTCTTTCAGCCTGTGGATGCTGTTGCTCAAACCTAACCAGATGATAAGCAAGGCATCCTGGAAAATGTAGTTTGGAAAGGTCAGTGCACTGTGGTTCAGAACAAAAAAAAGAACAGGAGGGAATCTTCGAGCCAGCAGGTAAGTGACCAGTGCAATCCTAGTGACCACGTGTCCAGACGTCCCCAGCTTGCCCCTGTTGTCCTGGAGCCATTATAAATAGTGCCTCCTTTCCTCCCCCAACTGTTCTGATTGAGATAATAAATTATTTGGTCAGTCCACCAGTGTAGAGAAAATGAGAATAAGATATAATTATATCGATAAGGGAAGAAAGGCAAGATTTAATATGGGAGGAAGGCAGGGAGAAAGGGAGGAAGGGAGAGAGGAAGAAGGAAGAGAAAACTTGGTTTCATTTTTTAAAATATGTATTTATTTTGAGAGAGAGAGAGAGAGAGAGCATGTGCACAAGCTGGGGAGGGGCAGAGAGAGAGAATCCGAAGCAGGCTCCACACTGTCAGCACAGAGCCTGACTCAAGAACTCTGAGATCATGACCTGCGCCGAAATCAAGAATCAGACATTTAACCAACTGAGCCACTCAGGCACCCCCGTTTTTTTATTCAGAAAAAATAAATAACTGCAAGACAGAAGCAGGAAAGGAGGTGGCATAGCCAGCCCACAGAGTAGATGCTCAGCATATGTTGATGAGTGATGCCAGTAACTAAATGCCTCCCCATGAGCTCCCCCTGCAGCTCATCATCTGCCCACAGGTAGACAAGAGAAGGAAGCACAAATCCAATGGCTCATTTTGTAGCTGTCACCAAAGGCTGGGCTGGGGAAGGGAGAGAAGTTCTCAGAAGACTCCAGAGGCCCCTGCGGGGACTAGACCTGCCTGGCGCCGGGGCCTGGGGCTACCTATGACCAGGTGCCAGGGGGACTGCTGTGCACACCCTGGAAAGCTGGCTGCTCCCAGACAGCTGGACCCTAGGACCATCCTGAGGGCTGGAAAGAAGGGCAGAACTTCTGAACCCCAAGGTCCTTTCCGGGCCTCTGCAGACTGACAGCATTCTAAGAAGCTGCCCAGGTGGGAATGGTGTTTTCCCTCCTTCTCCTACGGAACAGGGGGCAGCTGGCATGGAGATTTAGAGTACAGGGTTTGAAATCATGCTGTCAGGGTTTGAATCTCCTTCTGCTCCTTCCTCACTGTGGAAGTCACTCAACCTCTGGGAGCCTCAGTTTCTTAATCTGTAAAATAGGAACTTATCAGTGCCTATCTATAGAGCAGGGCTTTCATAGAGCTGTTGGGGGTTAATATCAGTTCACCATGCAAAGCACTCCCAGGCATTTGGCATATGTTAATGTGGACTGCTAGAGTTGGTAATTAGGCTCCTTGAAACCTGCATTCTCCCTCCCTCCAAAGGGCCTAGCTGGGGTCTGTCCCTTCTCCAAGACTGTGAGGGGAGAGGAAAGTCCTGGCTCCCTCTCAGCTGCTCAGGGGTGAAAAGTGGGCATCCCACTTTGAGTTTACAGAACTAAGTAACATCTAAGGGGCTCTTGTCTCAGGCAAGTGCTCAGGGCCACCTGGGAATGGGCAAGGGTGAGGCGGCAATGCGGGAGGCTGTCAGGGTCAGGAATGAGCTGTGGAGTCACCAGAGCTGGGGAGCTTGGTTCTACTACCTGAGCCTCAGTTTCCCTAAATGCAAAGCAGCCAACTGGGTGCTGCCCTAGCAGGTCTCGTGCAGGGCCTGAGAACAAGTGGAAGTGGGAAGGAGCTGGACAACGGTATGGCCCCAGGTCAGATCCCAGGAGAAGGAAGCTCTGGAGTGGGAATCAGACCTGAGTCAGGCCCCTGAGAAGGAGGGCCGGGCTTTTGTGTCCTGTATAAGCGAGTCATTGGAAGGAGCTGTAACCTCCCCAATGAGAAGGCTCCAGTTGGCTGAAGTCATTTCTCTGGAGAAGGGAGCCATTAGTGACCAGCACTCACAGCAGCTGGTGGATGGGTCCAGCCCAGCAAAGGGGATCTGGCTGGCTGAACAAGTATCTGAAAAGCACTCATAACAGAACTGTGGCCACCACACAGTACTCACAAGAAGGACTCTTTCTCCACAGATGGCTGCTCCTCCCACAACACAGCCATGGCTGTTGCAGCCCTGGGTGGCTTCCTCTATGTCCTGGCGGAATACCCCCAGCAAATGGAGAGCTGTGGCCATCCACACTGGCGCCACCCAGCAGCCACTGAGACAAATGTTTCCACTCCTGCCACTGGAAGATAAAACAGATGCCTTTAGTGCTTCCTCCCTTAAATCCTGGGGACCAGGAGGCAGCTGAAGATACAGAGTCAACAAGCAACCCAGCTTCATCTCTGCAGGGATCAGGGCCAGGGAAGGTGAGGCTGGGATGGATCCAGGCATGGAAGCAGAGAAATAAATTCAGAGTGCAGTCGAGTGGGGAGTCGAGTCTTGTTTCTCAGCCGTGTGGACAGCTTCTGTTTCAAGTCACAACACAAATTCCAAGGAGACCCATGAACTTGAGTCTTAAAGGCACTCAGTTGAGACATCAACTGTTGCATCTTTCCCAGTGGGAGAAATAAGGGTCTCTGACTAACAGGTGGAGTCATGACCAAATTTGAGATCTGACCATGAAAAGCAACACATAAAATCTTTGTGTCCATGCAAGGAACTCTACACTATCATGTCACATCCTGTCACACTTTGTCATTTTACAAAAGGCAGTGTGACGCAATGGTTTAGGATGCTGTTCTGTGCCCAGGCGGCCTTGGGTCCAAGTCCCAGCTGCCCACTAATTAGCTCCGTGTCCTTGGGCAAAGTCATTTAGCATCTCTGTGGCTCTGTATCCTTGGGCAAAGTCATTTAACATCTCTGTGACTGTTTCCTCATCAGTACAATTGGGATAATTACACCACGTACCTCAGGATTACTTGGAGTGCTATGAGAATCATATTTGTAGGGAACTCAGAATAACTCCTGTAACATAAATACCAGGTGACTGTTCTCTGCTTATGCTTCCCTCGTGTTCTGCTTCAGTGTGAGTATATCTAAACATGTCAGCTAGAGTTCCTTTTAGTTTTCAATGATTTATTTATTTTGTTGAGTACAGCTGACATATAATCTGCTGAAGCTCTGACACTAATCTAGTGTTCAAGGAAAGACCTTCTGGAATGTTATCACCGGTCCAGGCACTATCTGTGCTGCAGATTTGGGGCTACATGCAGACACATGTCAAAATGAGACTCTGGGGTAGAAAAATCAGCTAAAAACAGACCTTGGGCTGGATGGTTCTTTAAGTCCATCATCTTGCTTTGCCTCAAAGTGAAAAGTAGCTACTGATGGTCCTGATGTGATCATTTGGTTGTATTTGAGAAGCTGAATTAAACCACCCAGCCTCCTTCTGTGCTCAGCCAAATAACTTGGTGGGGGAAGTGGTTCTTCTAAATCTTTCTCCTGGGAGTTAGTCTCCTCTGTCTAATCTTCTTTGCTGGTGCCCCTGGATGCTTTCCTGGAAATGCTCTTAAGTTGTCAGGCATGCAGAAATGGCCCTGGATTTCGCTGACAAGTTTGACTTACTTTTGAGTTGCTAGCTTTCTTGGGGAACCAAGGGCCAGAATTTAATACCCACCTGGCACTCCATATGCTTCAAGGATTTCTTCCACACTGCCCCACAAACCAGTTTTACCAAGAAAGGCACACAGCCTAGAGAGAGGTGGGGGTAACACAGCAGATTAGGAGGGGATTATGCCCCCCGCCCCGTCCTTCCTGAATTCAGGATGGATTAGTCACTGGAGCCTGACACTGATACACGTTTAGAAGGTTTAAGTTGCCAAACTAGGGCAGGGGTGCGGGGGGAGGGGGAGGAAGACTAGCAGAAATCTGGGTTTAGAAGTCACTTTCAGGAAAAGAGAATCCTAATGCAGAATTGGACATGGGAAGAAAAATTTGCAAGATGAATCCCCTCTGAACTGTGACTTCTCCTTTGGGTTACAGTTGCTATAGGGCACCGAGAAGAGGTAAAAACACTGAAGGATGAGTCTCTGTATCACTCCCGCACCTCAGACTTCAGCCTCTTATCGAAGATGAATCATGTGAGGAATTTAACACAATGTGGAAGTGGGCCTTCATTTCCCATATTTTTGGGGTTTTTTTTTAATGTTTATTTTGAGAGAGAGAGAGCATGCACGAAGGGACAGTGCAAAGAGAGAGAGAGAATCCCAAGCAAGCTCTACACTGACAGCGCATAGCCCAACACAGGGCTCAAACCCACAAATCATGAGGTTATGACCTGAGCCAGAACCAAGAGTCGCATGCTCCGCCACCCAGTACCAGCTCACTGCCTTCCTAGAGGAGTTTCTCACTGTGTGGCCTGTGGCTACTGGCATCAG
Organism: Crocuta crocuta; assembly: GCF_008692635.1. NCBI lineage: Eukaryota > Metazoa > Chordata > Mammalia > Carnivora > Hyaenidae > Crocuta > Crocuta crocuta. Next base: position 412,063 of record NW_027529647.1, read on the forward strand.
AACCAGCTGAGGAACTTTGTTAAACATGCAAATTCCCTAGCCCTGCCTCTAGAAATTCTCATTCAGCCACCACCGTGAGGCGGTCTGGGAAAGTGCCTCTTTGACATGCTCCCAAGGGATACTGATGCTTGTCAAGGCTGAGAACAGTGGGGTCCCCAAGGCCTGGACCTGTATGACATCAAGGGGTATCTACAGTTAGAGAAGGGGCACATTGAGGACAGTGGCCTTGATCGTGTACATTCAGAGGCATAAGTAATGTCCCTTCCATCACATGCTCCTCTACCCTGCAAGATTCTTTTGGGTCGTCTAGAAATTAAGTTGACATGAGACAGATTAATAGAAGAAAAAAAAGTTCAATAACATGCATACTGCCTGTATAGGCAGGGGAGACCCAGGAAAACTGAGTAACTCCCCACAGTGACTTAAGCTATCACTTTAAATACCATCTCCAGCTAAAGACAAAAGAAGGTGTTGGGAATGGAGAGTCAGTTATAAGAGGCTCCTGGGGAAAGCCCAGCAAAGAAGAGTAGATTTTAAGTCCATGCTGTCTCTACTGATAACAGTTTCTGGAGATTTCGAGTCATCCATCCCCCTCTTCCTGGTTATGAGAGAGAGAGATGCCCTTACAAATGGTGTTTCCCTTATATGTGTAAATATCGCTTACAAAAGGGTGAGTTCTAAGTTTTCAGAGCGTCTTTTGTGTCTTCAGTTTCTTAAAAATAACCAGCTTAAAATAATCAGTGTGCCAAAGAGGCATATCTTGGAGTGGCAAAATTTGCTCCCCTACACCATCCTCAATGCTCACACTCATCCACTGTGATTTTAGGTGCTCCAGCAATGTTACTATCAAAAGTGTGTTCCATATAGGCCTCTTGCTCAAGATAAACAATTTCACTAAAAAAGACTAATTTTCGTTAATAAATCACTGTGTTTTTAAAGCTTTTCCCTTTAAGATGTAAACACGTACAGGAAAACTTGTGGGCTCAAGCTTCAGAACCAGCTGCCTCCTCTGCTTACAGAGGTGTGTGACCATGGGTCAGTAGCTTGCTTTCTCTGTGCCTCCATTTCCTTTTCCGTATAACCGGTATCACAATAACACCCATCTTTAGGATTCCGAAGATCTGATAAAATACTGCAGGCTGGCCCCAATCTGATAAAATAGTGCGGGCTGGCCCCTCACACAGTACCTGAGACTTAAATAAGCTCAGTGGCTACTAGCAGTGAATGAGTTTTCTCAGAAAACCCAGGATCCACACCATCTCCACCTCTGGGGTTTTATCAGTCACCTATTATTTACTGGCAAATGACATCATTCCCAGTGAAATAACGCATCCGTTCATTCAATAAATAGTAGCAGAGAACCTTCTGTGTGCTAGGCTGTCCTCTAGACAAGGGAGATCCAGCTGAGAACAAACAAGGACCATGTTCCCATCATTTATTTAAGAAATATCCATGAAGTACCTACTTTGCCCCAAGGACTATGCCAAGTGCCAGGGGAAAGCAGTGAAACGCAGACATGATCTCTGTCCTCAGAGATGACTGTCAAGGTGGGAGAGACATTAAGAAACAGTTATAAACAGGGGGCTCCTGTCTGGCTCAGTTGGAGCACACGACTCTTGATCTCGGGGTTGTGAGCTCGAACCCCATGTTGGTTGTAGAGATTACTTAAAAATAAAACTTGAAAAAGAAAGAAAGAAAAGAAACAGTTATAATCAAGCAGATCGCACTTGTGGTGGGAAAGATGGGGTGCACTGCTTAGACATGGTATTCTTTCCCTCAACCGATAAGCTGACAGTAATGCATAAGCATTGTTCGTGCTCCGGATTTGTGAAAGAAACACGAAATATTTGTTATATTCCATGTCGTGACAGAGCTTAGAGCTCTGCATGAAAAAAATAAGCAGCAACAGAAGATGCATCTTTGGGAAATGTATGCTCAAAAGGTGAAGAAGGTGGATAAGCACAGAGGCAGTGTGTGGACAGAGGACAGAGGAGGAGGTCCAATCCCCAACCCCCATCCGTTCAGCATCTAGTTTCAAACCCTCTCATGTCACTTGCAATCACCCCCTGCTCCCAGCTACAGCCACAGGCAACCACTACTCTGCGTTCTGTCCTCCCAGATTCGCCTTTTCCAGACCTTGAAGACAAATGGAAACACACAACAGAACTTTTGGGAATGATGAAAATTTCATAAATTGGACTAAGGTATGCTGAGATATCTCTGCAACATATACTAAAAATGATTAACACATACACTTTAAAATAGTTAAATTTTATGGTATGTAAATTACACCTCAATAAAACCATTACATTAAAAAAACAAAAAACAAGATCTTCCAGTAGTTTCCTGTTTCCACTTAGTTCCAATTAGGCTGAAATCCAAACAAATTTCCCTGGAGCCCTGCAAGACCTCGCATTGGCCTGGCCCTCTCCCCTCTCCCCTTCCCTACCAAGCTCCAGCCCAGCTCCAGGCTCTACAGTGCCCTCTGCCTGCGAGGCTCAAGCCCTGCATCTCCCATAGCTGTCGCTTTTTTCTGACCCCTTAGTATTTAGGCTACATGGGCTTAGAGAGGCTTTCCCTGCCACCTCCCCCCAAGACATGGTTCTTTCTCCATCCTGCTTCTTCCCACCACCCTTGAGTTGTTTAGTGTCTGTCTCCACGAGGGCAGTGCCAAGCTGTCTGTTTCATCAGCATCTAGCACATAGAAGGAGCTCAATCTGTTGAATTCACAAATGACTATAGAACCAGATAAGGATGCTGGGAAGAGACAAAGGTACTCCTAAAGAAGGGTAAATGTCACTGGGTGTTATATGGACACCAACTTGACAATAAATTATATTTTTAAAAAAAGAGGGTAAATGTGAGCAGAGGAGACAGCCCTGAGTTAGTTAGCTGGTATGGTTGGAACAGTGGGTTTGGGCTAGTTGAAAGATAAACTGAGGCATATTAAAAATATTAAGGGTTTATTTGAACAAAAATCAATTCAAATCCAGCAGTACCAAGTTGAAGTGGATAGGAGCCAGGAGAAAGACCTCTAGCAAGAAAGCTAGAAAACAAAGAAATTGTTTGCCTATAGTTTAATGCCTAGTTGGCTGTTAGTTAAAGCTGTTTGTAAATGGTTGTCCTTAGCATTTGGGTTTCATAACCTCAAGGCATTTGCAAGCCTAGGTTTTGGTTTGCTTCTGTAGGCACTGTTAAAGGAAAAATAAGGGGCGCCTGGGTGGCTCAGTCAGTTAAGCGTCCGACTTTAGCTCAGGTCATGATCTCACCGTCCGTGGGTTTGAGCCCAGCGTCGGGCTCTGTGCTGACAGCCAGCTCAGAACCTGGACCCTGTTTCAGATTCTGTATCGCCCTCTCTCTGACCCTCCCCTGCTCACGCTGTCTCTCTCTCTCTCTCTCAGAAATAAATAAAACATAAAGTTTTTTTAATGAAAAAAAGAAAAAAGAAAAGAAGGGCACCTGGCTGGCTCAGTCACAGAGCATGCAACTCTTGATCCTCAGTTCAAGGCCCCCATTGTGTGGAGAGAGGAAAGAAAGAAAAGAGAGAGAGAGGGAGGGAGGGAGGGAAGGAAGGAGGAAGGGAGGGGGTGAGGGAGGAAGGAAGGAAGGGAGGGAGGGAGGGACAACAGGCCCCAAATGGAGTCACATATGCCAAGCCCCATATCAGCAAACCAAGACTTAATACTTAACTGCAGTTTCAGCCTCTCCCAGAAATGAAAGCTTTAACCAGTCTGGAGCAACCTGGTCAGCACTAGAGAAGTCATCTACATGATAGGCCTCTGCCCTTCCCCCAACGGAAGGTGACATTGCTTGAAATAATCTGCTCTTTCTTTGTCTCACTCCCTTTCTGCCTATAAAAGCCTTTCATTTTGTACAGCTCTTTGGAGCTCCTTTCTGTTTGCTAGAGGGAATTCTGCTTAGTTCGTGAGTCATTGAATAAAGTCAATTTGATCTTTATATTTACTCAGTTGAATTTTGTTTTTTAACAGCAGCCTTGGCATAAAGCCAGATCAATCCAATCGCTTCCTTGTTTAATTAACGTTATTGGCTTCTCAGCAAATGGAGAATTTCCACAGCACTTACGTGCTTAGATATTATGTGTGCATTATGTGTTTAGCAAAGGAGTAAAAAACAAAGCTGGGAGGTGACCAAAGGTCAGAACCCACTACTGACTGCCTGCACCCACATCTCCCTGTTGACATAGAGAAAAGAGGACTTCCTGGTACAAGGAAGCTGGTGGCAGGTCTGGGCTTGTTTGCTAATGACTTTTAACAGCCTGGATGTAAAGATCAGAAAGACATAATCCCTTGCTATTAATATGTTTGCATCAAGCTGGATCATTTAACCCCAGAAAGCTGGTTAACTGAAGCGAATTAACTGGTTCTCCCACAAGCCTCAGAGTCACTCTTGGGGGCTCATGTGAGGGCTTTGACTGTATCAGTTCCAAAATTAAAGTGTCAGCAGGGCTATTCTCCCTCTGAATTCTTGAGGTAAGAACCTGTTTCTCTCTCCCAGCTTCTGTTTCCTAGCTTCTAGTAGTTACCAGCAATCTTTGGTGCTCTTTGGCTTATAGTTGTATCAGCACAGTCTCTGCCTCTTTCTTCACATGGCTTTCTTTCCTCTGTGCATGTCTCTGTGTGTGTGTGTCTTCTCTTCTTACAGGGATACCAATCAGACTGGATTTAGGGCCCACCCCATTCCACTATGACTTCATCTTAAAGAATTACATCTGCAAAGATCCTGTTTCCAAAGATCACATTCCGAAGTTCTGGGAAAGATGTGAATTTGGGAGAACACTATCCAACCCAGTACACTGACCCTAACTGGCTTTAGGGGGCAGTGGCTCAAAGAGGAATCTGAGTTCAAACATTAACAATGCTGACTGTGGACCAAAACAGGCTGGTGGCTGGTATGGCCCTGGGTACCTGTGGCACCCAAGCTAACTCGACTCGTGCTGTCTCCAAGATGGCCCATGAATTACACTGGTACCAAAAGACCACTAACTCTGGCCACTGCCCTGGACCAGAGGCCAGAAGAGAAGTCTTCTGTCAAAGGAAGCTTGAAGTAAAATAACTGGCCAACTTCACAGACTCATTACCTATGCAGGTACAGAGGGACTGCACAAGGATGGGTCCCCTGCTTGCTTTCACACTCTGCTGTCACCATCTTAAAATTCTTAATATTTAGGTGCACCTGAGTGGCTCAGTCAGTTGAGTGTCTGCCTCTTGATTTCAGGCTTAGCTCGGAGCCTGCTTTGGATTTTTCTCTCTCTCTCTCTCTCTCCTTCCCCTGCTCATCTTCTCTCTCTCTCTCTCTCTCTCTCTCGAATATATACTTAAAAAAAGAAATTCTTTTAAAACAAATTTTTAAAAAGTGTTTATTCTTGAGGGAGAGAGAGTGAGGGAAGACCAGAGAGAGAGGGAGACAAAAATGTGAAGCAGGCTCCAGGCTCTGAGCTGTCAGCACAGAGCCAGATGCAGGACTTGAACTCAGGAAATGAGAGATCATGACCTGAACAGAAGTCGGACACTTAACCCACTGAGGCTTCCCTCAAAAAAGAAATTCTCAATTTTTAAACGAAGATTTCTGCTAATTACGTTCTCAACGCAACTCGCCTGTCCGCTTCCAAAATGTCAAGGTTATATAAGACCAAGCCTGAGAAACTGCTCCAGAATCAGGGAGACTAAAGAGACATGACAACTAAATGCAGCTCCTGGATTAGCCCCTGGATGTGGGGGAAATAAGGACATTATACAGAAAACTGGAAAAACTTGAACCTGAACAGTGGATTAGTTCACAAACTATCAGTATGTAATGTCCTAATTTGGCCTGTGGTTATGTAAGAAGATGTTCTTGTTAGTAAAAGACGCCTGCAACTTGGTTGCCAAGTGTTCGGTAGCGGGGGCGGTAAGTATAGGAATAAACTTGACACGATAAACCAAATGAGACAAAAGTTAACAACTGGTAAAGATAAGCAAAGGCTTGGGGCCTCTGGGTGGCTCGGTCGGTTAAGTGTCCGACTTCGGCTCAGGTTATGATTTCACGGTTCGCGGGTTCGAGCCCCGCATCGGACTCTGTGCTAACAGCTCAGAGCCTGGAACCTGCTTCAGATTCTGTGTCTCCCTCTCTCTCCGACCCTCCCCTGCTCACGCTTCTCTCTCTCAGAAATAAACATAAAAAAAAAAAAAGATAAGCAGAGGCTTATTGGAGTTCTTTACGTTGCTCTTGCAACCTCTGGTGGGTTCGAAATTACGTAAACATGAATTTTCCCTCCACCATGAGTGCCACGCCCCTTCTGAAAAAGAAACAGAGTAAATTATAGGACCAGATCTCGCGATATCCAAAGGAGCCTGAACTACTCTGTCCCAGCTGAAAGTCGCCCCCGAAAGTCTTGAGTCACGTGGGGTGGCCCCACGTGATTGGAGGCCCGGGTCCAACATGGCGGCCTCCATGGGTCGCTGGCTTGTCTTCCTCTTTGCGCCGCTCGGCTTCCTCCGGGAGGCGACCGGCAGCCTCGGCGCGGGGTGAGTACAGCCCCCGAGGGGTGAGCCTGGTTCGGGAGGACTGCGCCGCTGAGCCCCCCGAGCTCACGGCCGCCCTGTCCCCACAGGACCTCCCGCGACGACGACTTGCTGCTGCCCTACTCCCACGCNGGGGCTGCAGAACGCGCAGTTCGGGATCCGCCGCGACGGGACCCTGGTCACCGGGTGAGAAAGCAGGGAGCCTTCTTGGGACTGTCGAGGGCAGAGGACCTGAGATTTGGGTTGTAGCCCTGGTGCTGTTTCAGGTCATCTAACAAAGCTGAGCCTCCGTGTCCATTCTGCAGAACGGGAATAGATACTCTTGCAGGGTTTGTTCATCTCTCCCGTGTCACTGAGCGCTTGCTTTGTGGCAGGCAGTGTGCTGCACGCTGGGGATATAGCAGTGAACAGACAGTCTTTGTCTTCACTGACTTCTGCCGTGACTGGGAAAAATAAACAAAAGCCAGGGAAATAGTTAAGATAAACTTAGATTGCTTATATGTGAAGAAGCCAGGAACAGGGTAAACCGATGTAAGTAGAGTATGGATTTTAGGGAGGGTGAACAGGAAAGGCCTGAGAAGGTGACCTCTGAATTGCGATCTGAAGATTAATCACAAGTTAGTCAAAGTCAGAACTGGAGGCAGACCACTGCTGTCAGAAGGAACAGCAAATGCTAAAGCTCCGAGGTACATAGAGGGTTGGTGTGTGAGGGACTGAAGGAAGAAGCAAAGTATCAGAGGATGAAAGGACTGACTTTGGTGACTTAATAACTTGCTCTAACCCTGGCTACAGACTTAAGTTGGAGGGACCAGATTAGAAGCAAGAGGCTAATTAAGGATTGTCAGTAGTCATCAGGTGGTATTTTGGCCAGAGTGATGACCTAGGAGATTAAGGGCTGTAGGATGAACTTGCGATCTGCTGAGAATGGTAGTTTATATTAGATGAAGTGTTAACTGGGATGCGTAGACTATTTACAAGGACTGCACTAAGGACCAGGATGGTTCCTGGGAAACGAGGAGGAATCAGGCAGCCAAGCCGAGGAGGGAAGGGTGGTGGGACCCCTACTAACCGCAGCTGTCCCTGCTGGTAAGTGAATCTCTTGCCTTTTCTGCGTCCAGGTACCTGTCTGAAGAGGAGGTGCTGGACACTGAGAATCCATTTGTGCAGTTGCTGAGTGGGGTCGTATGGCTGATACGCAATGGAAGTGTCTACATCAATGAGAGCCAGGCAGCCGAGTGTGATGAGACACAGGAGACAGGTTTGGGGTCAGGGTGTGGCACAGCCTTGTTGAGAACCTGGACCACTGAGCTGGTGTGGGAGGCTGTTCTTAAGTTTTTGAGCAAGTACTATTCTAGGTACAAGGTATCCATGGCGATTATGACAAATAAGGTCCCTGCTCTTGGGGAATACTTAAGAAAGGAAATAGTGACAGGAAGTGGTAAGTGCCTCTTTTCTATTGAAATTAAGATGAAAGGACGTGGTAAGTGCTTTCTTTCTATTGAAAGGAAGATGAAAGGAAGTGGTGAGTGCTGAGGAAGAAAAATAAAGTTGGGGGAAGGGGGATAGGTAGAGGAAAGGAGCTGTGAATCAGAATCCTGAGTTCCTGGGCCTGAGGCCCAAACCTGTGTGTTTTAACAAGCCTCCTGGGTGATTCTGATGGACACTCCAATTTGAGAAGCACCAAGATGTGGAATACTGAGGTGGGAGGGGATGCTATGGCCCTGATGTGGAGATGGGCTGTTTTAGACTGAGCACTCAGGGCAGGCCTCACTGAGGAGGTGCCCTAGATTGGAAATAGCAAACTACGGGAAGAGCTGAGGGGAAGCACAGTCCAGCCAGAGGGAACAGAAGGTGCAGAAGCCCTAAAGCAGAAAGTGGCTGCAGGGTGGTGAGAAGGGAGCCCCCAGAGATGAGGTGAGAGAAGCAGGCCCGGGCCTTGGATATTTGTGCTGAAAACAGTAGAAGCCATTAGAGGGTTTTTCCCTTGAGGCTGATATCACTTATTTTACACCTGCGAAGGGGCACGTGAGTGGCTCAGTCAGTTGAGTGACTTCAGCTCAGGTCATGATCTCACATCTAGTGAATTCAAGCCCCACGTTAGGCTCTGTGCTGACAGCTCAGAGCCTGGAGCCTGCTTGGGATTCTGTGTCTCCCTCTCTCTCTGTCCTTCTCCTGCTCATACCGTCTCTCTCTGTCTTTCAAAAAATGAATAAATGTTAAAAAAAAAAAAAATTACACCTGAGAAGAGCATTCTGGCTACATGTGGTGACTGAGTGGGGTACAGACGGGAGGCAGGGAGAATACGGATCTAAGTGAAATGGTGCAGAACGGCATCGGACTGGCAGAAGTTACAGCCAGAGCCCAGGAGGCTTCCCCAAAGAGTCAGGTGATCAGCCAGGCTTCTTCTCTTTTAGGTTCTTTTAGCAAATTTGTGAATGTGATGTCAGCCAGGACAGCAGTGGGACATGACAGGAAGGGGCAGCTGGTGCTCTTCCATGCAGATGGGCAGACGGAGCAGCGGGGGTGAGTGCCGGAAACTGGGAATGCCAGGCCTGGGCTGAGTCCGGCTTTGAGGAACTTCAGCCCACTGACAGCTGCCCTTCTGATTCCCACCTGTTCCCTGGGGATGTTCACATCCCTCGGTCCCCTGCCTTCCCGTACAAAAAAGAGTCCCTGTGTCTGCCCCGCTTCTGAGAACTCTTCGTCCTCTGCACTCTGCCTCTCCATCTCCCCAACTTAGGCCTCCTCTCTCCTGAGCTCCAGATGGGGTAATAGGAAGGAATTATGAAGTTAGCAGGGAGAAGACCTCTGTTTCAGCTCTGCCATCCACCAGCTCTGTGGCCACAGACAAGCCGTTCAACCTCTCTGAGCCACAGTTTCTTTGTGAAGAGAGTGTATTCGTCTGTTATTGCTGAGTAACACATAAGCACAAATAGCCCCTATTTGTTAGATCACAATTCTGTAGGTCAGAAGTCTGGAGGGCTCAACTGGGTTCTGTGTTTGAGGTATCCCGTGGACAAACTCAAGCTGTTTGCCAAGCAGGGCTCGCCTCTGGAGCTTCAGCGAAAGAATCCTCTTCCCAGCTCATTTGGGTTGTTGGCAGAATGTAATTCCTTGTGGCTGTAGGACTGAAGTCTCTATTTCCTTGCTGGTTGTCAGCCAAGAGAGCTTCAGCTCCTTCAGGCTGCCCACATTCCTTTGCATGCACGTACCCTCCCCATCTTCACCCCAGCAAAGATGTGTCTAGTCCCTTCATCCCCTTTGTATTTCCAAAATCTCTCACTTCACATTCTGCCACCAGCCAGGGAAAGGTATGCTTGTAAGAGCTCTTGTGATCCCATTGAGCCCACCCAGATAATCCAGGACAGTATCCCTACTGGCAGACAGCAGAGCCGTGTAAGATAACACAGTTGTGGGAGTGATCTCTCATTATATTCAGAGCTTCCAGGAATTAAGACAGGACATTACTGGGGGGAGCCCATTTAGAAATTTGTCTGCCATAGCAGGTGTGATGCTGTTCACCCTGGAAAGTAAGACCAGTTAAACTGGTGGACATGGTCAGCATTAACGCTCTTTTACTGCAGCATTAACCTGTGGGAGATGGCAGAGTTTTTGCTGAAACAGGACGTGGTCAATGCCATCAACCTGGATGGAGGGGGCTCTGCCACCTTTGTGCTCAACGGGACCTTGGCCAGTTACCCATCAGATCACTGGTAAGCATACCAGAGCCCCCTTCTTGAAGTCTAAGTCCAGGCCTGTCCCCAGCTGTCTCATTCAGCAAATATTGGGGACCTACTATGTGCCAGGCCCTGAGGATTCAGCAGTGAGCGGTAAGAGCTGAGATCCCTTCTTCTCTCTGCTTACCAGAAGAGTGTTGAATCATACATAGTGTATGAGTACCACCCACGCCAGTGAAAGGGGATTGATAGGTCAGGAAAGACCTCTCTGAGCATAACGGAACCTGAGTTGAGATCTAAAGGTTGAGGAGGCAGCAAGGCCGGGCTGAGAGATCCTTCTGGGCAGAGAGAACAGCATATGTAAAAGCCCTGGGGTTGGAGGGGCGCCTGGGTGGCTTAGTCCGTTAAGCATCCGACTTTCGCTTAGGTCATGATCTCGCGGTTCGTGGGTTTGAGCCCNCGCCCGACTGCAGCGGCCATGGGACCTGTGTGGAGGGGCGCTGCCAGTGCACGGGGCACCTCTGGGTGGGCGCTGCCTGCGACAAGCTGGACTGTGGCCCCTCCAACTGCAGCCAGCACGGGCTTTGCACTGAGAGTGAGTGGGGTCTCTGGGGAGGCAGCTGTGACCGGGGCTCCCAGCTCTTGCTGCCCTGGCCCTGCCTGGGCCCTCACCTGGCCGCCTTGGTCTTGTCTTGGCAGCTGGCTGCCGCTGTGAAGCCGGATGGACGGGGTCCAACTGCAGTGAAGGTAAAAGCCACCAGGCCACCTGCCTCCCCAGCCCTGGACACGTGGGGCGAGGGCACGCGTGGCAGCCACTTTTATCAGGCCTCCTGTTTCTTGCTCTCACCTGACTAAATCACTGCGTTCATGTCCCGCGGCGGCCACAACAAACTCCCCAGACTGGATGGCTTAGAACGACAGAAATTTATTCTCTCACAGTTCAAGAGGCCGCAGCTGTGAAAATCGTGGTGTCTGCAGGGCCTGCACTGCCTATGAAAGGTCGAGGGGAGCCTCCTTCCTGCCCCCTCCAGTTCCCCGTGGCTCCAGGCATTCCCTGGCTTGCGGCCAAGTCTGCTTGCGTCTTCGCACCGCTTTCTCCCTGTGTCTGTCTGTCCCCTTCCTTACATGGACCCCGGGTCATTGGATTTAGGGCCCACCTAGGGTTGGACATAGTTCACCCCACTGCATCCACCCACAGTTTGAAGTCCTTCAGGGCTTTCTTCTGAGTTAGTGGAAGAAATGAGCTCCTCAGCCAGACCCGCCAGGGTGCTCCAGCCCCTCCCCCACTCGCTGACCCTGCTCTGCTCCTGGAAGCCCCAGCTTACATGCCCTGCCCCTCAGGGGCTTGCCCGTCCCACTCCCTCAGGGACCTGCTGCGGCACTTGGCCCCATCCCTCCTGCGCTTGTCGTCGCTTGTACTTCCACCTCTGCTTTCTGTCTCACTGGCCACCTGCCCAGTAGACACGAATCTCCATGAGTGCACAGCCGCAGGGCCTGCCTAGAAGTAGAATTCTCCGTAGCTTTCTGTTGGAAGAATATGTGAGCCTACAGGGCCCCTTGGGGTGACTGAGATCTGTCTGCAGTCTTGTCGGCCCCCAGCCTAGCAAAGGCAGGGCTGGACTTTAAAAAGATTCCCCCCCTCCTTTCCCCCCCCCCCAGCCTGCAGCAACGGCTCCTTTGGGGAGGACTGTGTCATGAAGTGCCAGTGTCAGAATGGAGCCCCCTGTGACCCAGTTGGGGGGACTTGCACCTGTCCTCCTGGCTTCACTGGACACGCCTGTGAGCAGGGTAAGCTAGATGGGCCCCAGGTCGGCCCGGGAGGAAGTGCCACCCCCGACCACCTCCAGGGTCTAGTCTTGGGGGTGGTTCTGGGGAGCACTTGTGCTTCAGCCCAGCTCTGCACACACCTGGGCCCCATCCTCTCAGTGCAGAGAGAGGCCCTGCCACCCAGGCCTCCCCCACTTTTGCCTCCTCTCCACAGAGTGTCCCCTCGGCTGGCACGGGCCCGGCTGCCAGAGGCGTTGCGAGTGTGAGCACCAGTGTCCGTGTGACCCCCAGACTGGCAGCTGCAGCCTGGCCCAGGCGCCAGCCCTTAACAGCATCCTCTCCCAAGGTATGGCTCCTCCCAGAGCCCTGGGGGCCGGAGGGGGCAGAGCCCTCCCCTCCCAGCCTCTCAGCCTCTCCCTGGTGTCTTACAGTGAAGCAGTGTCTCCGGCCATCTGAGGCCACCCTGAGGACAGGAGAACTCTCCCTTCTCACCGGGTAGGAGATTCGGTGGGATTTGGGGTGGGGGTGGGAGGAATCCCCCCTCCCTCCACCTGTGAGGTATGGCCTCTGCTCAGGGACTAGGCAAGGCTAGTAGGTGGCCACTGGGCATCCAGGTGACGTTTTCCATTGTGAACACAGAGAGTCACAGCTGATGCTCACAGTCACTGAAGTGCTCCTGGGAAATGGTGAGAAGGACCCCAGGCACCACCCCAGCTGGAGTTGAGTGGGGCAGGGTGTGGGGTTCCTCTCCCTGGCTGTGAGACTCATGAGCTGTTGGCTTAGCTCCTGGTACAGAAGCACGAAGCCCTGAAGCCATTCACGTACTTTCTCAGGCACCTCCCTGCGCTCCTTACGGTGGGCTTTATCCCTGTGGTCTAGTGCAGTGGGTCTCAAACGTGAACTCCAGGAGGGTGTATTCAGAGAAATTGCTGGATTCTCTCTCTGAAGTTTTTGCTTTAGTAAGCCTCGGGCAGAGCCCGAGAATATGCATCCCCAGTGCTATCCCAGATGATGCTAATGCTCCTGCTGTGGAGACCCTGCTTTGAGAACTTCCCAAAGGTAGTTCTCACCTCATGGCCCAACCCCGGGTGCCGGCCCAGCCCCGCCCACCTTGGAGGTGGGAATCAACTGTGGGTTTGAATGAAAAGCTCCTGGCACTGTCCTGTATGGGACAGTCTCATCAGTAATGCAGATCCCAGGTCCCCCTTGGAGGTCCTCACCTGGTGAGTCTGGGGTGAGGCTCTGAAAGGCCAGAGCCACACCTGAAAAAAAAAACTTAGGCCTCCGTCTTAAGTTCAGGCTCCTCAGATGTGAGACTGAGCTCTTCCTCCCCAGTGTAGACATCGAATCCATTGGCACCTGCCGGCGAGGGAAGGGGAGTCATAGGGGTCTGACGACCATGACTCCCAGCAGCTTGCTGGTGTCTGTTTGCATGGAGGGCTTTGCCAGAGGTCACATGAAGGGACGCAGGGACCATTAGAAGACCTTGCCAGCTCCACACGAGGGTGCTTTTCTCCCCACCCTGTCTGCTGTGAGGTTTCTGGGACGAGACCAGCCTTGGTAGTTGCATCAATTAGGTCCCCAACTGTATTTTGTTCGGCCTGCATAATTTAAAATTTTTAAGATTTATTAGCATCGTCTGAAAATCAGTAACATTGATGTTAAAAAATTATTTTTCAATATCAGGATGTGGCAGTGCTGGCCTGCGTCCCATGTGGTGACTGTCACTGCTGGAGCCTGTGTTTGGAATGTGCCCCTGGCTCTGCCAGGCCCATTTGGCTCCTAGACAGTCCCTGGAGGGCCCCGACTCTGTGCCTGTCTTCTGGTGGAGGAGGAGGGAAACCCCTCACGCACTCCCCCAGCAACCGCCCGTTCTGGCTTTCTCTTCTGCACCCAGGACCACCTGGCTGGCCCTCACCCTGGCCCTAGTTTTCCTCCTGCTGATCAGCACGGTGGTGAACGTGTCCTTGCTCCTTGGTTCAAGAGCAGAGCGGAGCCGGCATCTGGATGGGGCCTACGTTTACCACCCACTGCAGGAGATGAATGGGGAGCTCCTGGCCGGGGAGAAGGAGCAGCACAGTGATGCCCACAACCCCTTCAAGGACTGAAGCCGCCAGCTGCCCGTCGCGGCCTGCTCTGAAGGCTCATTTCGATACGGTCTGGCTTCCGCAAGGGAAGTTCCAAGGCCTCTGACCATCTGGGTGATCTCAGCCCTGGTGCCAAGCCAAGCTTCTGATAGCACCTGTGTCTCAGCCCCTCACCTGACCCTGGGCCCTCACTGGGTCGCCTGCCGTGACCCATGCAACCCTAGCAATACAGTGCTGCCCAGAGAAACTGCCTCCTGCCCTGCCTGCCTCCGTCTGCTGCCCGTGAGGCCTGCTCCGCTGCCAAAGAGCCTCCGGCCTCCTGAAGCAGGAGCCGCTAGCGATGGAACTCACCGTGACCGCACCATGACCGAGTGTCAGGGTCCAGCCAGTCCCGCTGGGCAGGGGTGGATTAAAGAGACGATGGCCACGTCACGGGATCCTTTTCCACAGACCTCATTGTGGAATTTGCCAATTAGAATTCTATTTCCTATCATAGGAAGCTCCTTGGAGGGGACAGGGGATGAAATCATGTTTACAAGCTTTCTATTTTGGCATCCAGCCACCAAGAGAGTTTTTCTATCACTTGAATAAATTGATGTAATAAAAGAAGCCCCCGGGTGACGTCTGAATCCTGAATTGTGGACTTCTGGTTGTTCCTAGGTCTTGTCACGTGGGGCTATTTCACCTGAATCGGGTTATGAAAAGGCATCCCCAAGTACTTCGAGTTCCCTGATCTATTTGCTTAATCCAGGGCTTCTCACTTAATGGTGCACACGAGTCACCCGGAGATGTCCAAGCGCCGATTCTGGCCCAAGGTGGGAGACAGTCTGAATCTCTAACGAGCTCGGGTGAAGCCCTGTGGAGGCTGTGGGTGTCTGGACCACATTTTGAAAGGAAAAGGTTTGGTCCACACTGTGATTTAATAGTTACCAGCATATAAAAGTCAAGAGATTAACAACTTCAGATTTCTGGTTTCTTTTTATTAATCTGTTTATTTAGTTGTGAGAGAGAGAGAAAAAGACAGTGTGCACGCAGGGGAGGAACAGAGAGAGGAAGACAGAATTCAAAGCAGGCTCCACGCTGTCAGCACCGAGCCCAATGCAGGGCTCAAACCCACAAACAGTGAGATCATGACCTGAGCCGAAGTCAGATGCTTAACTGCCTGAGTCACCCAGGTGCCCCTGGTTTCTTTTTAAAAGAGGCCAAGCCAGGAGCCCCCGCCAGCGCCTTTCCAGGGCAACATCTTGCCAGAGCTGAGAATCCACAGTCCCCGTCTGGGCCTGCCTTCACCAGCTCTTCACACCCTCCTGTGGCCTGCCAGCCCTGTCAGTATCCGAGTTTGTAACCCGTGGCCCCAGAGGGTCTCCAGGAAGTGCCTGGCAGCCCCCTCCCCACCCTGCCCCATGGATGTATATTACACTGTGTTTAGCAGATATTTTAGGATGGGGGATGTGCTCTCAGCAGGTCCTCAGATGGATTCATGCACATTATGAACTGAATATGTCTCCCCAAGATTCCTGTATTGAAGTCCTAAAACCCCCGGGCCCCGCCAGCCATGTGATGGTATTAGGAGGTAGGGCCTTTGGTTTGATTAGGTTTCAATGTGGTCATGTGGGTAGTTCCCTCGTGATGGGATTAGCGCTTTACATGGAAAGAAGAGCACCCTCTCCGCACAGTCTCCCTGTAAACGCACAGTAATCTGGCAGCTGTCTACAAGCCAAGAAGTGAGACCTCACCGAGAACTGGATTTGCCGGAGCCTTGGCCTTGGACTTCCACCCTCCAGAACAGTGAGAAATAGATGTGTGTTGCTTTTAAGCCGCACAGTGTACGGTATTTGTCATAGCAGCTTGAGCAGACTGAGACATGGTATAACCTAGTAGTTACCCACTGCTGCATAACCAGGGCAAAACTTGGCAGCTGAAAACAGCAACCAGTTACTGCAGTTATTGCTTCTTGTGGAAGAATAATTATTTTTCATGATTCTTGGGCCAGCTAGGGGATTCTCTTGATGTGGGCGGGGATCAGTGATTTCAGCTGGGCTCATGGGTTGGCCTGCAGTCAGCTCATGGGCCCACTGGGGGCTGGCCTGGGGTGGCCACGGCAGATGGGCTGGCTCCACCTGGTGCCTCATCCTCCAGGAAGCTGGTCAGGCTTGGGGTCCAGGTGGGGACTGTGATCCTGCAAGAGAAGTGAACCTCGGAACTGGTGTGACCTCGTTTCCACCACGTTCTGTCAGCTAGTCCCCAGATTCAAGGTGAAAAGAGACAGACTCCACCCCTTAGTGAGAGGAGATGCAAAGGGACGTGAGTCCAGGAGGCTAATCGAGCCCATCCTGCGGTCCATCTACTGTACTGCTGGTCTAATTTCACTTCAGAAAGGAAGAATTTGGTTCAGAGAAGTGAAATATCACAGGCTAGACCTCAAGTTCCTGCAGGGATGTATCTGTGGGTCTGTATGTCTCTTTCTGCCTCTCCCCCAAAGATGGAGGGATAGACGAGTTGAGAGCCGCTGTGTCAGCCTCTCCTACTCCCTCCAAGATGCTATATTTTGGTTCTACAGTGGGAGCCACAGACCAGGTTGTCGGTGTCCATAGGCACAGCTGATCCCGCACCTAGTGAACCGTCACCCAAAGGCCACGGTTGACCCCCGGCCAGGCTGCTGTCATTTCTACTTCCTACCTCAGCCCCTCTTCTGGGTTTGGGACCCAGGATGGAGGGAAGGGAGGGGTGGCATTCACAGCATGTGCCGGCATTCGAGGGCAGCTGCTTATTCAAGGAAGCAGGCAAAGGCTTCACGTTTTAACTCCTCCTTCCGGAAATGGAAACAACCAACTTCACATGTTCCTCCAGGGACCTTGTGTTTCAGCTTCACCCAAAAGTCTCACTGTATGTTTTACTCTGTTTTAGCCCACAGCTGGCCCCTGGGCCGCTTGGATGTTTGGCTCCCTGTGTTCAAGGGTAGGAAGTAGTGACGGGCGCTTGGAGGAATTCCCAGCAGCTGTGAATCACAGCGACGTATTCCTAAGCGTGGATGCGGGTCAGAGGGTATTCTCCAGGAATGTTCTATGATTGCAGATCCTGTCCCAGACCCATTGCATCAAAATCTCCACGGCAGAGGGCCTGGGAATCTATAGGGAGCAACTCCAGGGGTTCTGAGGCAACAGGCAGTAGAAAGCCTTGTCCGGAAAGCTCTGACCTCTGCAGAGGGCATCTCTGTCCTTGGCTGTGCCGGCAGCTGAGTTGGGAAGGTACAGGACTGTGCATGGGCTTGGTGGGTTTCAGCCCAGAGGGAGCTTAAGAGGGTATGTCATGGTGAGCCAGAGGGGTCCCTGGCTCAGTGACTAGGATGCATTCACCCTCCCTGTTTGTATGGGGGTATTGATCATGCCTGTCCAACGTCCAGTCCCTGTCCTTTTAGTAAATGCCCTGTCTTCAGCTGGATCCTTCCCACCACCAGAACCTGAGACGAGGATGTGAGGGGAAATAGTCTACTTGGGAGGTGACCCCAAAAAGCCTTTTTGGGGGACAGGGATATGAGGTGGGGAAGGAAAGGCAACCAGTACACAATGCATTAGTGAGTGGTTCCCCGCTGTGGGCAGCCAGGCTTGAATGCCTGGGGATTCTGGGAGGATGCAGAGAGCATCTTGGAGTTGGGCTTCCTGTGGGGTGTTTGTCAGCCAACACACTCATCTTGGGTTCACGGCTCCTCCTGGGAGGTAAGTCCCTGGCACTTCCAGCCTGCCCTACACGGGGGCTGAGTATGCTTCAGCAACCGGAGGTAGCCTTGAGAAACTCGCAGTTCCTTCCATCCAGATGCCTCGCGGTGGTAATGAGAATACCCAGGGAAGGTGGGCAGGACACAGAGCCATGGCTGTGAACCTCCTTCCCAGTGCCTTTAGAGTGTTACTTCTCTCCCATTCTCCATCATTCTGGTCTGGCTAGTACCATCCACTCCCTTCAAGTCCCAGATGGCATCAGTGGGTCAGAGATCGGCATCTATTCCAGTCAACTCATGAAAGCCCACCCTGGAACTTCTAGAATTTGGGGGAAAAAAACACTTTTGCTGGGATTGCCTACCTGCCAGAGTGTGGGCCACATGGAGAAGGAGAGTGAAGCCAACATGGAGAAGAACCGAATCAAGAGAGGGGACATGATTTAAGGCCCTGGATCCAGCTATACCTGAAGCTAGTGTCATTTTGGGGCCAATTACATGGACCAGTAAATCCCTATTTTTGCTTGAGGCACTTTGTGTTGGATTTGAGGGTCTTTGGCAACCCAAAGAGTCTGACACCCATAATGCACTGTTCTGGGAGAGGCACATTTTGGACTCAGGCATTTGCAGAGCTTAGGACATGGACCAGAAAGAGAAAAGTGTTTGAGGTTCTGATAGCTGCCTCTGGCAGTGGGTAGAGTCATGTGTTGACACAAATATACAAGAGCTCAAGTCATCAAGCTTGGGGATTGCTGGTTGGGGGTTAACATGGACTAGTTATGGCAGTGCAAGGATCTCTTCTCCATCTACCTCCATGGTAGTGATGGAAGACCCCTGGGCACAGAACATGGACCAGATATCATGGTGGCCTGACTTGGAACCCCCAGGGTCCTGTGTGTTGCGCAAGTTGCCATGGTGACACATGGCTGCTGGGATACTCTGTATAAAACTTTAGCATGGGAAAGACTCCAGAAAAAGGTTCCAATCCTGGGTTCAGTGGGTGGGCTTTCAAAGGCTCTTAGGAACCCTGAAATGGAAACGATTCAAGTGTGATGCCCACAGCTTTCATTGTATTTGCAAAGGGGGTTTCTGTCCCGGAAAACTTTGGGTTCCAGGGAACTCTTAAGTCAGAGTTTTCAAATTCTGCTTTTTGGTTACCCACGTTCCTCAGGAATGCCTTGGTGGGAGAGGGAGGCACTGAAAGGAGGAGTGTAAAATGGGCTGGGGAGAAGTTTAAAAGCCACAGCCACTCTGATGTCCCTGAGTACCTGGCGCTTTTCCTTCCGGCTCTTTCCAAGCCCTGCCCAAACTCCCAACAGCCTCTGGTGCCCTGAGACCTGCCTCTGTGGAGACCCCAAGGTCTCCTTTGGATGTGGCCCCTGGCCTCAGAGGAAGAACTCGTTCCAGACACAGCTTCTGAGCCACAAGGGAGCCCTGGTGTGTTCTTCCCTCTCTGGGTGCCCCCCCCCCAAGTCCCAGGAGGCTTCCTGGGAGGCGATTCTGCCCAGGACAGACGTCAGCAGTGAGTCAGGGCTCAGATCTGATCCCAGCTGGTTTGCCCCAGGGATCTCTGTCTTTCTCAACACCCGGCACATGTAGGAGTCAGCTGGCTGGTCCTTTGAGAGCTCTCGCCCATAGAAAGAGAAATCCATGGAAAAGTCCCAGAGAATGAATGCATGCACTGTATCAAAGCAGGCAAGGGCTGCTTCCTCTCCCTCAATTGGATGAGTTGGGTGGGGCTGGGTAACCGAAGCTGGTGTAGACAGGTGGCCCCTGTGCAGTCACACAAAAGAGCCACACCTCCTCTGCTCCCCCAGGTGATAGTCTTTGGCCTCTTGCTCCAAAACAAGAGAGCCTTTTCAGAATCCCATGATGTGTGTGGCAGCCAGCACCCCAGCTCCGTGTCCCAAGGAAGCTCACAGGAAGAACAGGTGGTGCCCTGGACAGGACCCCAACCCCATGCCCAACCTCAGGACTCTGGCTGTCTTTGTAAATAACGCTAGGACTTGGGTCAAACCCCAGGAACAGGGGAGAGTGGCCCAGAAAGATGGACACCTGGATACCTGGCATGTTGAATCCAGCAACCCACCCTCGAGATTCCAAGTCGCCAATGCTGAGTGGGCCCAGAGATCTGCATTTCATACCACTGATAAACTGCACATATATCTGCTTATGCATCCTATGCATATGCATTGGTTTGTTAGTGTCCCCCCCCCATCATTAATGTCCACGCAGAACCTCACAAGGTGACTTTCTTTGACAGTAGTCTTTGCAAATGTAATCAGTTAAGGATCTCAAGGTGAAATCATCCTGGATTTAGAGTGAACCCTAAATCTAGTGACTGGTGTCCTTATAAGAAGGGAGGCACACAGGGAAGAAGCCATGTGAAGACAGAGGCGGGGATGGGAACACTGCAGCCACGAGGCAGTATCCTCCCTTAGTGTCAGCAGGGAACACCTGTCAGCATCTTGGTTTAGACTTCTGGCCTCCGGAACTGTGACAGAATCGATTTCTGTTGTTTTAAGCGACCAAGTTTGTGGCAATTTGTTACAGCAGCCTTAGAAAACTACTACTGTATATCTGTGCTTCATATATAAAAATGTGATACTTTGTGTGCATCACTGCACCCCCAAGAACCAACTCGCGATCCCTGGAGGGTGATATCGCCCATGTTGAAAATGCTTTTGGGTCTTATAAACAACAGCGGAGTAATTCTTGAACAAACCCAGGGAGACCTCTAGGGTTTCAGGAAGTGGACAACTGAGGTATACCCAAATCCAAAACGTTTAATGCTTTTGGGTGGAGCAAATGATCAGGCGAACAAGGAACATCATGTTTTCCTGCCTGAAACAGAGTGTGTGGAACAGAATTAAAGTAGTCTCATCGAATGATTTGTTTCACAGGAGAAGCAATTCCAGAGTGCAGGGAGGGGGAAAAAAGGTCTCAGAATCCCCTTCTTTCAGCCTGTAGAGAGAACATTCTCCAGCTAGTTGGGGGAATGTTACTCCAAATGATGCTCTTCCAGATTAGTGGATTTGCCCAGAAAACGCAAGTAGTTTCTAAATGGGAAAGTAAGAGGAAAATAATATCCTGACACCCACTTTCCTCCGGATGCTCATGGTGCTGAGCCTTCTGTCCTGTGAAGAACAGTCCCAGGCAGGCATCCTCAGGAAGGAATCTGGAGTGTTTGAACGAGAAGCCTTTAATCATCAGGATGACCTCTGATGTTTGTCATGTGCTTCCTGTGTGCTGGGCACTGGGTTGCGGACTCCACAGCTGCTCTTATTCGCCCTACTACAACCCAGTGAATGAGGTAGGCGTGTCCCCCATTTTACAGATGAGGAAACTGAGGCACAGGGGAGTTAAGTCACCTGCTGGAGGTTACACAGCTACTGAAAAGAAGGCTGGGGCTTGAACCCCACCACGTCTAAATTTTAAGACCCAGGCTTCTAAACACAGTGCGTGAGCAGGGTCCTATTGCTAGTGGGTTGTTTCTGTCCTGCTCACCATGGGTTAATGAACAAGATAGAGAAAGAAGCCGAGCCAAGGAGCTTCTAGCCCTGGGGTCTAGGGAAACACAGAGGTCAGGAACTCAGCAGCCCTTCCTTAGATTTTTAATTTCAAGCCTCCCAAATGTAGGAGAAACCCGGTGATTGATGACGCTACGGCATGGACCCCAGAGACCTCCAGCAAGTGAAGGGGACTGCAGCAGACGCTGCCGTGGCCGTGTGCTGCTTCTGTGGCCCAGCTCCCCTTTTCCTGGGGTGCCCTCCCCTCCCCTATCTTGTTGTTGCTTCTGGAGGAAATGTCAATCACAGGACCCCCAGCCCCATGGCTGGTACATCCATAGGAGCAAGTACTAGGCTGGAACAGGGCCAGTCAGAGCCTTCTGTGGGATGGGCCGGAAAGAGAATGTCTCTCTCAGCCTTCGAGATTGCGAGCCCTGTGGTTGTAGGCTGCGGCTGCTGCAGCCACCTTTCCCACCAGGTGGAAGAGAGGATGGGGCCAGTGTGAGAAGAGATAGAGAGCCAGGAGGCCTGGGTGAGGTCGAGAGGATGAACATGTGCGCCTGAGGACACTGGGCTCCTGGATCCAGCCATACCTGCAGCAAGACCACCCTCAGCCATCCCAGTTACAGGACCCAGGGAAAATTCCCTTTGTTGGCTTAAGAAGTTTGAGCTGCAGCTTTCCCAAGGGAGAAAGAAAGAGCTCTCAGGGGGAGAAATGAGAGGGTCTGAGTCCCATCCCTTTTGTCAGGGCTGGACTGCTCACAGCAGATCCAAATAACAGTTGTCAAGCCACGTATAACCCCAAGTCAAGGAAAGGCTTCTCCATCCTTCCCTGGTGCTATTCCTAGACAGTTAATGTGCGGGGAGTGACAGGGCAGCCTACCTGAAAATGCTTCTAGGGTGCACTTGGGTTTTAGAGGCAAGCTAGGAATTCATCAGACAGGTGAAAATCACAGATTCCTCAGTGATAAATGCCTAGTGGCATGGGAGCAATTAGCTTTGAGAATGTCTCCAATCTCCCCCTGCCTCTTTCCCTCACGTGCACATGCACCTGGATGCAGGATGCCGTTCTGGGAGTTGTTCCTATACCTGAGGAGCGAACGGAGGTGGGTGAGACCCCCTCCCTGCAGGGAGGAAGGTATCTCAGTCCTTGCTCTTTGCCCTGTCACGCTGAGACTGCATGGAGGCATGGACCCCATGGTTGTAAGCCCACCCCCTGGGCCAGGTCAGTGACTGCAGGTGTTGCCCACAGATGATCCCCAGCTGTAAGCAAGGCTCCGTGAGAAGAGTAACACGGAGTCAGTCAGCCCGAGATTGGCCACCCAGCTGCTGAGGGAGCCATGCCAGTGTGGTCCCTCCTAGGCTGATAATGTGAATGAGTGTTGGGGACCAGGTTGATAGAGGGTGAGGACTGGGGTGGCCCCCACCCAGGGGACACAGTTGTTTTGCTTTACATGGCAGCAGTGGCCCCATTTTGCCAACACTACCAAATACCTAAGGGAAGCTGGACACCCTGATTTCTGTGTGAAATGCTACAACTTTCCATTCTCTCTTTAGGCAAAAACAAAAGCCCTCTCTGACTACAGTCTGCTGACTGGTAACCTCTGGCTCGTTACCTTTTTTTGGAGCCCAGGAAAAGAAAGGAGAAGTGTCCTCAAGCCCCAAGGATACCCAAAACTCTCCCATACATGAACTCAGGGAAAGTCTATCAAGAGCTGCTGGTGCCAGGGGTCAGACTTGCCCTAGGGCAGACACAACAAAGTCACAATGTCCTCCTCCCCACAGGGGACTCTGATGCAATGTTGAGATCCTGGATCCAGCCTTACCTGAAGCAAGAGATTCTGGTCTGGCCAGTTACGTGTGCTCATGACTGGTTACCCTTTTGTGGGGCTCGCTGTGACTTACAACCAAAAAAGTCATAATTAAACTGCTCCAAGGAAAGAAAAGGGCCTCCAGGGGAGTTTAATGGCAGCCAGAGCCGCTTCATCACTGCCTGGGCCTCTCCACCGTCCTCAGGTCAGCGGTGCTCAGGTTTCCTTCCTAGCCAAGCTCCGGGAAAATGGATTTCAGATCCAGGGTGGGCTGCTCCCCACAGAAAGTGGAGCCTGTAACTCATATAACTGCTCACCATGCATGTCTTGGGACACAGGGCATCGCTATGGAATCAGAGGTGAAAGCCGATCATTTCTGCCTACCCAGAATTCTTTCCCTGTTCTCGTCGGGTACCCCAGTGTTCCTAGAGGCAACCCCCTTGTGATTTTCAAGCCAGGTGGTCTGGCTTCAGGAGCAGGCATGTAGTCCAGGCAGGCCAATCACTGAAACCCCATCCCTGTATCATGATTGGTCCAGATGGGACACAGGACCCTGCTGACCAGTCTGTGTTCTCTGTTCCCCTCGCAACTGTGACTGGTTCAGGGACCAGTGTGGGGCCCAGGCGGGCCGATTCGACTCAATTCTGGGAGGTTGGATGGAACTTTGGGGGAGAGAGGTTCTCTTCCACAACTGAGCTGGGGGAAGGGAGGGAGCCTAATGGTGATGGGGCCCTCCAAGTGGGGAGGGCACCTGAGGAGGAGGCTGCCCCAGGGAAAGCAGAGCCAGAGGTGGAAGGAGGTGCTGAGCCTGATGACATCCCTGAGCTCCCAGACCAGGCAGACCCAAAGCTGGCTGACCCACTCCTTGGCTTTTTCTTACATAAAACCCAAAGGAGATGGTTCTGTCCTTGCATCCTGAAGAGGGCATGAGCTGGATCACTGCCTCTGGCTCCAGATGCCCCAACTTAGTGTCCAGACCCAGGGCTGCAGCCCACATGGTCCCAGACCTCACGGGCACTTGAAATGTGGGAGGCGAGCGGGCTGCTCCACAGGGCTCAGTCCTAGCTATCTGGAGACCAGGGGGCTGCTGTGGGATTGGCCAGAAGAGGAGGAGGTGGTGGCGCTGAGCTGGGAGAAGCCGCTGGTACAGGATTCCAGGCTGGACATGGAGCCCCTGGGGAGGAAGGGCGTTGTATGCACATTACCTTCTGGCGTGACACAGCCCTGGGGCTCACACACAGCAGTGGAAAAGCTGGTGATGCTGCAGATGAGGCCCCAGGGCTCTTTCTACAAGGCGGGTAACCACCCCAGGCGCAGAGGGCAAATGTAGAGCAAAATGCAAGTGGAGTTATGGTGAGAAACGAGGCTCCACCCATTTTCCTGTCCGCCCTCCCCCCAACCCCCCCCCCACAGAGCCCAGACTACCAGTACCATCCAGGGTCTTCTCTGACCTGGGGATCTAGCATAGCCCGGGCAGTTCCTGACCCTATCTCTAGCCTCACCCCACCCCACCTCTGCAGCCTCCTTTCAGCTTCTCTGACACTCGCCTCCCACGTCAGGGAAACTGTGCAGGTGTCCACCTGCTGCCAGAAGCACTTTCTCTCCCGCCTGCTTCATTTAGTTCACTCCTACTCCAGACTTCAGAGCAGCGCTCTCCAGGAGAACCTGTGAGATGATGCCGTGCTGTCCAGTGCAGCAGCCGTCAGCCACACGGGGCCCCTGGGCACTCAGAATGTGGCTCGTGTGGCTGAGGAACTGATTTTTTAATTTTATTGAGCTGTAATGGCTAAGTTTACATTGCTAACCTGTGGCTAGTAGCTCCCAATTTGGCCAGTGCAGACTTAGGGTCTGGCTACTCCGAGTGTGGTGTAGGGACCAGCACCACCAGCCCCTCCTGGAGCGTTAGAGCTGCAGACTCCCAGCCACCCCAGAGCTGCAGAATCTGCATTTTGACAAGCCCCTCGCCACACACACACACACACACACCCCGATGTGTGTGCACGCCACCTAGGTCTCAACTCCAATGTAACTTCGCAGGTACCTCCCCCACATCCCCTGCCCACCTCATGCCAGGGCCCTCGTCTGGTGCTGACAATACCCTGTATTGAGGCTTCTGGCACCCCCTAGCTGTGTGACCTTGGACAAGGACCCCAGGCTGGAATGCCTTCATGGCACCCACTGCTGCTTATAATTACACACAGGTGTGATCGTGTGGTCTCCTGCTCTGTCTGTCTGGTCCCTCGGGGCCTGGCCCAATGCCTGCCTCTGAGGACACCCAGGAACTAGCCCTTGAACTGGTTTTCTTGTGAGGCTGTTGAAGCAGGACAGCAAGGCTAGCCCACACTGATGAGACCAGACAGGCTGGCCCAGGCTGCCCCCTCTAGGCCTCCACCTGCCATCCAGGAGGCCAGCAGCCCCCAAGGCTGGAGTTTACATGTCTCTCCCCTGCACTCCTGCCCAGCAGCCAAAACAGGCCATTTCCCAAGGAGGAAATCACCAGCCCTCCCAGGCTGTGGGGGTCTCTTTGGAGTAAAGACGCTGGCCCAGTGTTTCCCGCACGGGGCTGCATGTGCCCCTAGAATACTTGGAGTGCCACCTATGACGTGACACCCTCCTGGAGCCTCAATTTGACTCCGTGGTAAAGAATATCAAGCATTATTGGTAGAAGGACACTAAGATAGACAAGTCATGAAGCAAGATGCAAGATCACATTTGTTTTTAAAAGATAAAATGTAAGGCCTTAAACTCTCCATCTCCTGACCCTGTTTCATTTTTGCTACCAAGTGCTTACTGTATGCCTCAGTGAAGGGTCGGCTTCCCCCCACTCTTTCAGCTTTATGACAACCCCATGACGTAGGATTTCAACCGTCCCCATTTAACAGATTGGGAGCCTGAGGCTCAGACAGCCTCAGTGAGTTTGCCTGAGGTCACAGAGCAACCAGGAAGTGCTGGAGGCCTTAACCACTACACTTCCCTGCCTCTCTGAAAGCAACACTTGGAGAGAGGTGTCTGTGAACATTCTAGAACAGTCCAAACCCTGTTTTATGGATTTCTAGGAGTCTGGGGAGGTCCAAATATGGGGGTCTTGGGCCTCCCTTCCCCCACCAATCAATCTGGTATGTTGGACTTCTGTCCAGGGTTTCATTTAAAGGGGAGATCCTGCAGCTGAGGCAGAGTTTGGACATTGTGTTCAGTCTGGTTGCTCACACAGGTGCTGAAACACTGGAGAATTTTAACAATGCCAGTGCTGGGGCCCTGCCCCTGGACAAGCTCAAAGGTGAGTGGAGGTGAATCTAGTGGCCCCAGCCCAGAAGGAAGGGGCCTCATGAGTGCTGGGCACCTGGCCTAGAGGGGAGTCAGGGAGGGCCCTTCCTGCCCAGGCTTCCCTCCCCAGCCCCTCCTACCTGAAGTCCTCAGACGCCAGCACCTCATAGTAGTAGAGGAGTTTGCACTTGGGGCCAGGGCTGTGCAGGGCCGTGAGGACGTCCTCCACGCCTGGGAGGCTGCAGGCCACATTGCCCGGGGGGCTGTGCATTTGCCACTGGAGCAAGTAGGTGCCAGGCCAGCGGGTCACATGGGAGCCCTGAAACACAGCAGCCACACCTGAGGCTCTGGTCCTCCTGCGGACGGGAGCCCCTTACTGAACCAATCCACCAGCGGGTCTTCCTCTCAGGGGCCTCCCGAAGTCATCGTTGACCCCTCTGCTGTTACCCCCATATCCCTGGGCACAGAGAGCCTCCCTCTGAATGTGGCGGGAGTGCAGGCCTGGAGTGGAGGATTATGGTTGCACGGCAACAGGTGCAGTTGAATTAAATGCCTGGACTTTGCTGGGCTTTTGTTCTGCTGAGTGTGGTTTGCAGATGAGATCCAGGCGGGGACTGGGGCAGAGAGCTGGCAGGTTGGTTAGAGTTAGTTGAGGGCCTGAACGGTGAGAATGAGGGCTGGCAGTGCTGGTGCGTGAGGTGCAAGACAGCCTGAGGCTCAGGGAACCTTCGGAGAGATCTGCAGTGCTCCCCAGAGCTTGTGTGTGCAGTATGGCTGAGCGAGAGAGCGAGCGAGGCCAGTGATGTGAGACAAGCACTGGAGAGTGGAGAATGCGGGGGGCTCATGTTCATGTTCCACAGCGCATATGAGTTCTGTTTCCAGACTTAGTGCATCTCTGTTGCATAGTTTCTGAAGCTCACACGTCAGAAACCACTGAGAGAAGGTGAGGGATGCAGAGTCCAGGCCTCACGCCCAGAGGTTCTGAGTTACCCCCCAACCCTGGCATGGGGCCTGGCGACCTGCATCTTTGACAAGAGTCCCAGGGGATTCTGAGGCGGGGGTCCTGGGAGGTCCCCAGAGTCCCAGATCTGCCTGGTTCTGTCTTTCTCCCCGATCATCCCACAGGGTCTCGAAGGCCAAAGGCCAGATGCAGTTCATCTACTTTGGTGCTCCCAGAACCCTGGCACACCGTGGACACTCAGTCCTGAGTGATGAATGAACAAATGAACAAAGGAATTCGTACCTGGATGCTCTCCCCTTCCCGGCAGACAAGGGGGGCCTCCACGCGGCTGTAATCCACACCTAGGACCCAGCCTTTGTCTGTCAGCTGCCCGTCGGCCCTGGCCCCAGGCTCCTGGGGTCCAGGCCTGGGCACCTGCTTGCTGTGGTACAGGCTGAACACCACGTCCCCTCTCAGGATGTCAAAGTCCCAGGTGATGACTGACTCGCCCTCCAGAATCTCCACGGCAACCTGCATGGGGAAGGGCATGGTCTGAGAGTCCGACCTGGAATCCCACCAGGAGTGGGGAGCGGGGATGGGGGGTCAGCTGCAGTAGGTGCTGTGGGTGCCCACCTGGGCCTTCATCTGCCCACGTGCCATGCTCTGCACAGCCCAGCACTCCCCTGGGATCAGGCTGGGCAAGACTTGGCTACACCACCCCTTTGCTTACACCCGTCCTGGGCTACCTTACAGGTTTCTCCTGAGAGCTCACCCTAGCACAAGAACCCTTATCTCAGGCTCTGCTTCAGGGGACCCTGACCTAAAACCACACAGCAGCCCAGTGGGCCCCCCAGGCCAGTTCCCAGCACCTCATGGGGGGCGCCTCGGAGCACGCTGGCCGACTGGTAGGTCTCTCTCCACTGCCGCAGCTGGTCCGTGTGCTCCTGCTCCTCTTCTGTAAGGTAGAGGGATTTGGGGACCAGCCCTCCTTCGGGGACATTACACTGGGGGATAGAGACAAAAGTGGCAGGTCAGGACCCAGCCGGCCTGGCTGACCCACAGGAGGGTATCTTGTGACCCCTGAAACTGCACTTACAACAGTGGCCCCACAGCGAGTAGGGTACAGGGGCTCTCATGATCTCATTTAATCTCCAAAACCACAATGCAGTAGGAACTCTTAATTTTTCCTGTCACAGAGGAGGAAAATGGAAGCCCAGAGAGGTCAAGCCACTTGCCTGAGATCACACAGCAGAAAGTGGCTGAGCCTGGACACAAACCCACATTTATCAGGGCCCCTAGGCTCATATCTCTTATTGCCATGCTGGCCTTACAGGCCCATTTGCTAAACATAAATCATGTATAGGTATCTCAACAGGTGGAGAAAATGGACACGCTTGGCAGAATTCCTAGGAAATGCCTGTTTTTACTCGGAAATCATGTGCGCTTCGAGTTTGGTATTGTTAGTGGAGGGAGAGGGGCCTGCCCTCCCCCAGCCAGATGAGATAAGACAGTTGTGACCCAGGGTCACCCCTGCCTGTGTCATCTCAGTCCCAGGGGGAGGCAGTAAAAGGGGTCTGTGGCTGCCTACCCTTGAAGCAGTTGGCCCATCTAAACACTCCATGAGGATGTGGGTTGGGAATAAATCCCTTTGGGTACACAGGCTCCTGGGTCCAGGCCACTGGGATGTTTGAGTCACCTCTCTCAGCAGCAGAGGGCGCAAAGTCAGCAGGTAAACTCTGACTGCTGCCTAGCAATGAACTGCATGGGGAATACTGGGGTAAACTTTTGACTGGCCTGGTCTCTGGTCTTCTAGAAACTTCCATCTGATCACTATGATTGAAAACCCAAAGAAAGGCCCCTCCTTTGGACAGGATTCAACTCTCTTTGGGGAAGCTTCTAAAACAAGCCTTGCCCCCCCAAAAAAGAAAGCATGGCCTCTCCAGGTACCAGCACCCACACAGGACAGAGTCCCCCCTCCAGCCTCCATGGACCTCTGCAGCCCTGCCCCAGCAATCCCTGCCCCCCTCCCCGAGGCCACGGCCCAGGGCCTGCAGCCGCACACTCACCACACACTCTCCCCCTAGGAAGTCGGGGATCACTTCTCTATCTAAGTAGTCCACGAGGCCTCCTGGGCCCTGATAATTGCTGCCACTGTAGATCAGGAACTTCTGCCTCGTGTTCTCATTGATGAAGGGACTGATCTGAAGTGAGGAAGAGGAGACCAGAGGGAAAGGTGATTTTCGTTTTTTGTGTGTTACTGAGACGTAATTCACATGACAAAGAATTAACCATTTTCTCTCTCTCTTTTTTAAGTTTTTATTTAAGTAATCCCTACACCCAACATGGCTGGGGCTCAAACTCAGGACGCTGAGATCAGACATCACATGCTCTTCCAACTGAGCCAGCCAGGTACCCCAGAATTAACCATTTTAAAATCAACAATTCAGTGGCTTTTAGTTCATTCACTATGTTGTACGACTACCACTTTCCTGTCATTCCAAGACTTTTCTTCACCCCAAATGGAAATTCCATTCCTTTTTTAAAAATTTTTTTAATGTTTATTAATTTTTGAGAGACAGAGTTCAAGTGGCGGAGAGCAGAGAGAGGGAAACAAAATCTGAAGCAGGCTCCAGGCTCTGAGCTGTCAGCACAGAGCCCGAAGCAGGGCTCGAACTCACGGACTGCAAAATCATGACCTGAGCTAAAGTCGGACGCCCAACCAATTGAGCCACCCAGGCACCCTGAAACCCAGTTCCTTTTAGACATTAATACACATTAGCAGTCACGCCCCAGCCCCCTCCCTCCAGCTCTTGGCAACCACCAGGCAGCTTTCTGTCTCTATGGATTTGCTTGTTCCGGACATTTCACAGAAATGGAATCATCTGGTATGTGGCCTTCTGTGACTGGCTTCTCTCCCTCAGTATGATGTTTTTTCTAGGTTCATCCACGTTGTAGCACAGATCACTATTCCGTTCCTTTTTATGGCTGAATAATATTCTACTGTATGGATGATCCTTTTTTGTTTACCCCACGTGGAAAATATTTCAACGCCCAACTCTAAGCTGCATGTGGATCCATTTTCTTTTTCAGCGCAGTCCATCCCCCCACCCCCACCCACGATGATGGTGTGGTGTCTGCGGAAGGAAGGAAGGACTCCGCATTGGCAGGGCACAAGCCAATTCAGCAAGGAGTACCACAGGAACTGGGGAGCCCTCCTGGGTGGTCACTCTCCTTCAGCCTCCACCCCGGGAAGCAGTCACCTGCCAGCCTCGCAACCCGGTTCCATGCCATTGGCTTCCATCCAGTGTGGCCACTGGGTTGGGGGGAGGTGGCAGCAGCCAGAGATGGGGGGTAGGAACAAAGAGAGAGGCCAGGGTGCTTCTCCCCCCACCCCCCCCGCCTCAGTGCCCCTGGACACACCCACCCCCTACCCCATTCCGGCTCGAGGCTCTGGCTCCCTAGGTAACAAAGCCATCCCCTCCCTTTGTGCCTCCGGCCCCCGGTGGTCAGGGGTCACTGCACGGTCTAGCCCCTGGGGCTTTTCCCTCCTGCCCATATCTCTGCAAGGAGTTCTTTCATGCTCTATCCCCATTAATCCACTGGAGTGAATCCCACTTCTGGCCAGAACCCTGGGTGACTGGCTCCCACCCCTACCCGATACACGTCTTAGAAGTCTCCAAACAGTAAGAATTTCATTTTCACAAAGTTCAGGATATTTCAAGATAAAAAGCTTCAGTAGCAGGCCCTGCCTGTCCCTCCTACAGCTCTGCTCCCCAGCCCAGCCCCACCAGAGCCCTGAAGTAGCCACAGGAGCCAAAGAACATTCTGCCCCAGAAATCTGCTCACATCCTCTCCTGCTGACAACCCTCCGTGGCTCCCTACTGCCCCAGGATGAAGTCCCACGTTCGCCACAGCCTGGACTCGGCAGCCACTGGTCCCTGAGCATTTTCCTGGCTTCTGCCAGGGCCACTGGCCTTTCTGCTCCTTTGTGTTCCAGTCACCCGGCACTGGTTTCTCAGTTTCTCAAAAGTGTCACATACAGCCATCCAGGCTTTTGCCCTTCCTGTGTGGGTTGCCTGCCCCACCTGTCTCCCCCACCCTTCCCTGCATGACTCCTGCTTCTTCCTTGGAGCTCAGCCACTTGTTACCTCCGAGGGACCTTCCTCAGTTCCTCAATCTAAATCACCCACGCTGCACTACCCCTGCCTGACTCAGCCTCTCCAAGAACACTGAACGTCCCCATGCCCTTGTCACAGGGAACTATGAGGCGTTTCCTTGTGTGACATTATCTGCTTTATCTCTCCCCATCCTGTCACAGTTGGGGAGGGATACAGTGGATGTCTTGTTTACCCCAAATTCCAGGGCCTGGAAAGGTGTCTGGCACATAGTAGGTGCTTAGTGAAACACTGCATCCACGTAACTCCCAAATCTCTACTCTGATTGAAACTCAACTTATAACAGCTCTTTCCAGGCTTTCTTGGGCACTGAATCCTCGGGGCACTGGGTAAGGTGCTCAGGGTCTGCAGGACTTGGTGGGGGGGACTGGCACTCTGCACTGGCCTGTGGACCACCAGTGGTTTTCAACTGTCAGTGACAACCTGCTAATGGGTGTGAGGTCAATTTAGCACATTGTGGCTAGACTATTGTTTTTATCTTTTTTAATTTATTTTTTTTTAAGAGAGAGAGAGCATGTGTGTGCAAGCAGGAGATAGGGGCAGAGTGGAGGAGGGAGGGAGAGAGAGAAAGAGAGAGAGAGAGAGAGAGAATCTTAGGCAGGCTCAACACTCCATGCAGAGCCCAATCCTGGGATCATGACCTGAGCTGCAATGAAAAGTTGGAGACTCAACCAACTGAGCCACCCAAGCGCCCCCGTGACTAGCTTATTTTTCATGGAATGGAATAAAAGAGCAAAGAGAGGGGCAGCTGGGCGGCTCAGCTGGTTAAGCATCCAACTTAAGTTCAGTTCATGATCTTGCAGTTCATGAGTTCGAGCCCCGCGTCAGGCTCCGTGCTGACAGCTCAGAGCCTGGAGCTGCTTCGGATTCTGTGTCTCCCTCTCTCTCTCTGCTGCCCACCCCTGCCTCGTGCTCTGTCTCTCTCTCAAAAATAAAACATTGAAAAAATAGCAAAGAGGATGTTGCACATCGTTAAGGTGAACTTCTTCTTGCAGACCTGTTCCAGGTGCGTGTGTGAGTTGGGTTGTAACCTAACATGTATTTCTTACTGTGGGTCTTGAGCTAAAAGTTTTAAAGCCCCTGCAGCAGAGGATCCCAACCCCCCTCAGAGCCAGGTCACAGGAGCCCCGGGAACACTATACAGTTCTGAGTGTGACTCCAGCGTCTACAAAGCAGGACAACAGATACATAAATCCTGGTCTGTCCACACAGTGGAATAGTACTAGGCCATGAAAAGGCATGAAGTTCTGATATGTTACACCCTGGATGAATCTGAAATCATTATGCCTAGGGAGAGAAATGAGATGCAGAATGCCTTGTGTGATTTCACTTCTGTGAAATACTTAGAACAGGCAAATCCATAGAGACACAAAGCTGACTGACAGCTGCTGGGAGCTGGGGCGCGGGGGCGCGGGAGCTGCTGGGGACACGGGGGGCGCTGGGGGCNATGCTGATGGACACAGGGTTTCCTTTGGGGGTGCTGATAATGTTCTGGAACTAAAAGGTGGGATGGTTGCACAGCTCTGGGAATATACGAAAAACCACTGGAAAGAGTGAACTTGGAAAGAGTGAACCTTAGAGTAAATGAGTTGCATCTCAGTAAAGCTGTTAGTTAGAAGAAATGACACAGAACAAACAGGCAGAGGGAACCCGCTTCCCATCTGGGCCTGCACGGGGGAGGGGTCTGGCCGGGCCGCCTGCTCTCACCAGCGTCCAGAGCACGGGGAAGACGCGGGGGGCTCGCACGATGAGCAGCCGGCCCAGGGTCTCAGGGTAGTTGTCCTCGACCACCTCAATCATCCGCAGCAGGGCCTTCACCCCCGGCCGCCAAAGGTGCCGCATGTTGAGACCCTCCAGGTCCACCAGGCAGGTCCAGGAGCTGTAGCAGATGGTCCCCTCACTGCAGCCTCTCTGCACATCCCAGGCACCACCCCCCCACCCCACACAGCCTGGGGGCGGGGCTGGGGGGCTGGCAGACAGGACACAGAAGGCTCAGGAAGCCAGGGCTAGGAGTAGAGGGCCACAGGACACACTTGTGGATCCTACCCCCGCCCCAGCCCTAGGCTGGGAAGACCATGTGGTGAGGAGGGTCAGTGCACGGCCTCTGAGGCTAGCACCTGAATTCAAGTGTCACTTCCATCCCCTGAGAGCTGTGTGACACGGGCAGCTTCCTCATCAGGACAGTGGCAGTGACAGTAACAGTCCCCATCTCAAGCAATTGTGCGATTCAATGAGATAATGTACGTG
Source organism: Crocuta crocuta (assembly GCF_008692635.1). NCBI lineage: Eukaryota > Metazoa > Chordata > Mammalia > Carnivora > Hyaenidae > Crocuta > Crocuta crocuta. The sequence continues at coordinate 445,773 of NW_027529647.1, forward strand.
AAGCTCTCTGCAAGGACCGGCCATAGCACGCGCTCGATCAAAGCGAGCATTGGTACCAATTAGTTGAAAAGGCGCTGACTGCTAAATAGTGCGAACGCGAAGAGCACTCACTCCAGAGCCAGACAGCCTGGATTCAAATCCCAGCACTGCCGCCTGCAACTTGGCCAAGTTACTTAACCTCTCTGTGCTTCCATTTCAGCAGAACTAATTCATTAGGAAAATGACTGTTCTACTGCAGTGGCCCAGGAGCCCCTCCATACTGACGTTCCTTTCATCCACGCTGCCGCAAGCCGTCCCTGGTGAATTCCACTTCAGATCAGGACCCTGATGTTAATGATCAATTTTCCACCCCAGCCAAAGTACATCCCCTTAGGAAAGGCTCCAAAGGGCAAGGGAACTTGATTTCACAAAGATCAGGCCATTTCGGGGTAAAAAGCTGCAGCGGCAGGTCCCCCCGGCCCCTCCCTCCCAGACGTGAATCAGGTACGATTTCCCAGTTCACCTGATGCAGAGCAAGCATTACACACACATTGTGTTATCTCCATGGACGTGGCTTCTGATAATCCACGAAGATACCTTGGGACTCGCGATGTTATTCGCACATCACAGATGAGCAAGCTATAGCTCAGAAAGGTTCATGCCACTGTAAGTACTCATGTGGGAAACTGAGGAGTCTGGGGAAGTCGGACGAGGATTACTGGATGTGCCATGACACCTGTGAGTCCACCTGCCCGGGAGGCAGAGTCAAAGTGTCACCTGGGGTGGCAGAGCCAGCCTCAAAAGGCCCCCAGGGTAATGTCCTTGAGCCCGAGGCAGACAGGAACTTACCCACTTAGCAATAGCCTTGGATGAGCACCACCACTCTGAACCTCAGTGTCCCTCTCCATAAAGAACAGGGACAATAGCAGGTCCTGTCTCACAGGACCACTGAACAGATTAAGTGAGGACATTCCTATAAAGGGCTGAGCACGCCGCCTGGCCCAGGGTCTGTGCCCAGTGAACTTGGCTGTTTTTACTCTTTCGGGGGAATCCTGGCTGGGGTTCTTACCTGATGGGACGGCCAAACTGCTTTGTGTTCCCTTCGCATCTCTTCTGTCCTTCCTCGTTGACGGAAAGAACCTGGAAAGTAGAGATTGTACTGGCAAACATTCACTTGGCTCCCCCTCCCCTACAGGCAGCCCTGGGGTCCGGGGAGAGGGGACCCCTACTCACGTGCTTCAGCAGCGCCTCCTCCCCCACAGCCTTCATCAAACCCTTGGTGTCCATGTGGCCCAGGCGCAGGATATAGAGAGGGCGGCCGTCTTTGTAGGGAGGCCCAGTAAACAGAAGGGACGTTATTTCAGGGGTGCTGGTGGGAGGGGAGGCCCAAACTTCTCTTGGGAGAAGGCAGTGCCAGGCTGTGGCTCAGCCTGCCCTCTCCTGTCCATTTACTTGCAAATGCTCTGCCTGCTCCCAAGAGGGGTTGACACCAGTTATGGTGATAGAAGCAGTGTCCAGGTGTCAAAGAGACAGACTGACATCATGAGGAAATTGGGTGAGGGGCTTGAGGGAACTCTGTATGACCTTGGAAACATTTCTGAAAACCTGCCCTAAAATTAAATGTTTACCTTAAAGCCTTTTATTTTTTTAAATTATTCTTAATGTTCATTTATTTATTTTGAGAGAGCGCCCAAGTGAGGAAGGGGCAGAGAGAGAGAGAATCCCCAAAAGGCTCATACTGTCAGCACAGAGCCCAATGCTGGGCTTGATCCCAAAAATCATGAGATCATGACCTGAGCTGAAATCAAGAGTCAGACACTTGGGGCATCTAGATGGCTCAGTCAGTTAAGCAACTGACTCTTGATCTTTATGTTTATCTTGTCGGGCTTTATGTTGACAGTGTGGAGCCTGGTTGAGATTCTCTCTCTCTCTCCCTCTCTCTCTGCTCCTCCCTCCCTTGAGCTCACTCTCTCTCTCTCTCTCTCTCAAAATGAATAAATGAACATTAAAAAATCAGACACTGGACCAACTGAGCCACCCAGGCACCCCTAAAGCTTTTTAAAAAATATATATATATGAACCACGTTATGAAGGAATATGGAGAGAGTGGATAACATTGGTTCCCTTCGCCTTCTATCAGTCAAAGCAAATAGGAAAAATAAGAAATTATATACGATACAACCCACTCTTGTTATTCATGGTTGTGATGTTTTCTAAAGTCACCTTGAACGCTGAATCCAGAAACGCTGAAGCATCACTTCCAGGAAAAATATGGGGTAAGGTCCTTGCAAGCCTCTAGACAGAACATTTTTGTCAACTGATCAATACATAACCTTATTCTCTGTGTGTTACTTTTAAGGACACCTTATTGAGTATATACTGTTGATTCATTAACATTGAACTCATGGCCAGCAGCACCACACTAAGCCTGAAGGAAGCTTATCTAACATTTTCTCCATGAGTCACGGCCTTCTTGTGCCTCAGAATACTAGCCAGCACTCCTGCATTATGCCTGGGGGCCATTTTAAGCAGCAAAATCATCCAAAAAAATGCAAAAAAAAAAAAGTAGCACTAAGTAGATTTTAAAAAGGGCTCTTGTTAACAGTATAAGAACTGAAAGAAAAATGTTAGAAGGACATCTTGGTCAACCTCAGTAGGGGACACAGAGCAGATGACTCCTACTTTCAGCCACTCCGCACATGATCGTAATTGACCGCAAAAGCACGGTGAGTACTGACTTGAGGGTTACAAACAAATTGTGGTAAGCAGGCAAATTCTCAAATAAGGAATCCATGAATAATGAGAATTGACTGTATATTAAAATAAAGTGTTCGAACCAGTCCTTCAGGAGAGTAACCCACTCACCCTAATCAATATATATAAATCTTTACATAAAGGGCATTGAAGAGCATTCTAGGCACTGGCATCAAGGGCAGTTTAATAAAAAACCGAGAGGGAAGTTATTTGTAGCAGGTTGAATAGTGTCCCCCAAACATTCACGTCCACCCAGAACCTTTGAATGTGATCTTATTTGGAAACAGTCTGCAGGTCAAATTAGTTAAGGACCTGGAGATGAAATCCTACTGGACCAGAGTGGGCCCTAAATTCAGTGACCTGGGATCTTTATAAGAAGAGGAGAGGACACAGAGACATCCAGAAAAAAGCCACATGAGACAGGCAGACGCCTGGGGTCACCAAGTGCTGGACGAGATTCACCGCAGGGAGCACAGCCCTGCCCACACCTTGATTTGGGGTTTCTGCCTTCAGAACTGTGGGAAGATAGGTCTCTCTTGCCTTAAGGCACCCAGTTTGCAGTAATTTGCTATGGCATACCCGGGGCACTGACGCATGTCCATGCAGCCATTATGTGTGGGGGTCCCCACGATCAAAAGTTAGGGTGGGCTAACGCTGCCTCTGCATGGAGAAATGTTGCCTCGAGCCCAAATGTCTATTCCAGCCCTACGCTCCTCATGGCTGGGTGAGCCCCAAGGGCATCTCCAGACGCCAGAAGACTCCAAAGAAAAAATAATAAGATGCCAACGTGAAAGCGGCCCTCTGTGCATTAGGTAGGTAAAGGGACGCACCTATGTCCTGGTAATGCCAGCCCCCCGCGTAGAATTCCTCCAGGAGAGCAGGGGGCCGCCAGGTCTGAAGGAGGAGATCCACCTGGTGCTGCTTCCGCCAGCTCAGGGACTGGCGCAGCATCTCCCGGGCCTTGTCCAGGTGGAAGTCACGGGCCCGAAGGAACCGGAGGATGTGCTCATCTTTCGGAATCTGACAGAAGAAGGATAGAGCCTGTAGAAAGGAATTCCCTAACCCAGTAGAGAAGATTGCAGAAAATGAGTTCTCCCGTCTTCTCTGCAAAATATGTAGCTAGGAAAAGGACCACACACTCCACCACAAACGACACAGTCAAGGGGTGGACTGTAGTGAAAACCTATGAGCTTGGGCTGCCGGACGTTTCTTCCTCCTCAGGCATCATTTGCTTTTGGGGAGCTGCGTGTCCTTCCTGCGCCCCAGCACCAATGCTGGTTTTGGCTGGTGTTGCCGATCAGCACTCCATTCCCCTGGCCTCAGGGATGGCACGATCCAATCAGAGCATTTAGACTATTTAAATCAGAAGAACAGGACACGAGCCCCTTTCTCTGCTGGTAAAGGTGAGCCTGCAGATTATGGGGAGCCCCAGCTCCAAGCTCAACAAGGAAATAAGTCTGACAGGGATGAAGCAGAAGTAAACAGATACAAGAGCTCAGGGGCCCTGACCACATGGGAGTCCTGATTCAGGACATCTCTGACACAGGCTGCATGGCCCCCTGGGCTGAACGATGTCCCTTCCAAATTCGTGTCTACCCAGAACCTCAGAATGGGACCTTATTTGGAAATGAGTCACTACGGATATAATTAGATAAAGTGAGGTCATACTGGAGTAGGTGGGCCCTACTCTGTTTGGACACAGACACAGGACACGTGGAGGGAAGAAGTCCACGTGAGGGTGAAGGCAGACACTGGAATGACGTATCCACAAGCCAAGGACTGTGGCAGCCACCAGAAGCCAGGAGGGGGGAGGCGTGGCACAGATTGTCTCTCAGAGCCTCCAGAAGGCTGGAGAGAACGCAGGCTCCAGAACCCTGCCCATGCCTTCATTTGAGACTTCTGGCCTCCAGAAATGTGAGGATAAGTTTCTGTTGTTTGTAGCATTTTCTTTCAGCAGTCCGAAGAAGTTAATACATCCCTCTCAATGGTTTGTTATAGGAGCCAATGAANAGTCGAATTCGTAGGCCGAGTGACAAGCTAAGACCCTGCCAGCTCTTCCTCCTTCCCTCGGGCAAATATTGACAGGCAAGGGGAAATCCAGCCCCAATAAAGTATCCCCTGCCCTGAGTGCTCATCCCATCCAGACACGACTCTAGGCATTTTATGTGGATCGTCCCTCGTTAATTCAGTCTAGGCGGTGTATGCTAGCATCATCCTCCTTTTACAGAGGAGAAAACAGGGGCAGACAGGTTCAATCACAGCCCAACATGAAAGCAACTTCCTTGTCGGCACCCCCCACCCCCCCACACACACCCAGCATGGGGAGGGGAGAGGGAGGAAGGGCAAGCTCGAATTTCTTACTCAACAGAGCTGAAGGTCAAGTCCATGTTGGGACCTACATGCATGATGGACATTCATGTTATGGGGCTTAGAGGCTGCAGACATTTTTGGTTGTCACGACTGGGAGAGAGGAGCCCCTGGCGTCTAGTGGTGGAGGCCAGGGTGCTGCAACACCCAACAGGGCACACCCCACCCCATAAAGGCCTCCAGTGTCAAGAGTGCAAAGGATGAGCAACCCTGCAATCAGTGGTGTGCACGACATGCATTATAGATACAGGAGACAATCCATGATAGAAAGAAGGCAGAATACAGGTTTTCAGTGTTGCTGATGACATCAGCTTGTTGACCTGGGCCTCCTCCCCGAGTGCCTGGGGTGAGTGGCTGGCATTGAACCTGCTCTGGAAGGCCCCAGCTCTGCACCCACCTTGCCTTTGTGGGTATCCTGCAGCCAGTGTCGAAGCTGGATGAGGCAGCTCTCCTGCATGGGCGTGAGATGGCCCAGGCACTGCTCGATGTAGTCTGCATCTAGTTTGTCCCCTGCAGGAGAATGGGGAGGCGTTCAGGACCAGAGGGTGATGCCACCCTCTTCACCACGTGGTCTGCCCTTTCTGGAAACCTCGACTTATTGGTCCCCTCAGATCTGAAATGCAGTTCCAAGCCATACAGTGGCCCTTTCACCCAAGAACAGCCATGTGGGTTCCACATCCTCTGGTCTTCAACCCATTTCCAAGGTGTTTCTGAAAACTCATGGTGGGACCAGCCTGGATCTCGCTGTGGCAAGTGATTTGTCTCCACTGACCCTCAGAAATCAAGGTAATTCCCACTCCCTGGAGCTGTCCCATCTCTGAAGATGAGTAACGACACACGCTTATGTTTCTAGACATGCGTCATCTCAGTGAGCTGTCCCAACAGCCCTGTGAGGCAGGCACACTACTGTCCCCATTTCACAGAAGACAGGGGCACCTGGCTGGCTCAATCAGTTGAGCCTCTGACTTTGGCTCAGGTCAGGATCTCAAAGCTTGTGGGTTCCAGCCCTGAGTCGGGCTCTGTGCTAATAGCTTGGAGCCTGGAGCTGCTTCTGATTCTGTGTCTCCCTCTCTCTCTCTGCCCCTCCTCCACTCGCACTCTGTCTCTCAAAAATAAATAAACATTAAAAAAAAATTTTTTTTTTAAACTGAGGCCAAGGGAGGTTAAGTAGCAAATGAATGCGTGTGGTGCACTGAGCATAAAAGAGATGGTCAGGGGCGCCTGGGTGGCTCAGTCGGTTAAGCGTCCAACTTCGGCTCAGGTCATGATCTCATGGTTCGTGGGTTTGAGCCCCGTGTCAGGCTCTGTGCTGACAGCCAGCTCAGAGCCTGGAGCCTGCTTCAGATTCTGTGTCTCCCTCTCTCTCTGACCCTCCCCTGCACATGCTCTCTCTCTCTCTCAGAAATAAATAAAAAACATTAAAAAAGAGAGAGAGAGAGAGAGAGATGGTCAGTAAATACAGTTCCTTTTGCGTTCCCACCTCCCAGGCCCCTTGTAGGTTCAAGGCTTTTTGTAGACAGAGCCATGACCCCAAAATTCAGCCCGGGACCTGAACAGATCATTCCCACTGTTCAGTCCTGTCTTGCACATGGGGCTGTTTGGGGGTCAGCATGTGCGGGCATTTAGAGCCTAGGTTCCAACCTGAGGTCCCATTTCCCACTCTTTAAAATTTTTTTTCAACATTTATTTATTTTTCAGAGAAGAGACAGAGTGTAAGTGGGGGAGGGGCAGAGAGAGAGAGGGAGACACAGAATCTGAAGCAGGCTCCAGGCTCTGAGCGGTCAGCACAGAGCCTGACATGGGGCTTCAGCTCACAAACCGTGAGATCATGACTGAGTCTAGGTCAGACACTTAACTGACTGAGCCAGCCAGGCGCCCCACCCATTGCCCACTCTTAACTGTTGAGGTGGCAGGGGCTGGCATGGTGAGACACATGGACATGTTAGTATCTCAGCAGGGGGTAGACGCGCCACCAAGAGCAGCCCCCACAGTGTAGCCCGTCCTTTGTGTTCAGGTGGCAGAATAAGAAAACAAATGAAATGAGTGTACGTCCAGCAGCAGGATCCAACGGTTCCCTCTAAAACGAAAAAAGCCCAAGTCTGGGGGCACCTGGGTGGCTTAGTCGGTTAAGCGTCTGACTTTCGCTTAGGTCATGATCCCGCGGTTCGTGGGGTCGAGCCCCGCGTGGGGCTCTGTGCTAACTGCCAGCTCAGAGCCTGGAGCCTGTTTCAGTCTGTGACTCCCTCTCTCTCTGACCCTCCCCTGCTCACGCTGTCTCTCTCTCTGCCTCTCTCCTAGAAATAAATAAAAAACATTTAAAAAAAAAAAAAAAGCCCAAGGCTGGAGGTCAGTAGGCATCTGGGTAAACAGAGGAAGGAGAGATGCTGGTGGTGTATGGGGACAGGCAGCATCCAGAACCCCAGATGCCTCACAGTGGTCAGAAGTGGACATGCTGGCGACGGGAAGGGGGAGTGGACAGGATGAGAGACAGAACACAAGGGAGACAAGAGATACCAGCATCCTTCCGGCCTCTGTGCAGCTGTGAAGGCCCCTTTCTCAAGAGCACAAAGGCTCAGTGATTCAGAGCAGCGGGGAGGGGCATGACTCTGCCTCTCACCGGCCATCCTAAGCACAGCACAGATGGATAAGGAAGGAAAAGTCTGGTGCAAATGAGGGCAAAGGGCATGACCACCAGACAGTGTCCACAAGAAGAGGCAGAAGTTTTAATTTTTTTTATATTTAAAAAAAATTCTTTTAACATTTATTCACTTTTGAGAGACAGAGAGAGACAGAGCACAAGCAGGAGAGGGGCAGAGAGAGAAGGAGACACAGAATCCAAAGCAGGCTCCAGGCTCTGAGCTTTCAGCACAGAGCCCTACGCGGGGCTCAAACCCAGAAACCGTGAGATCATGACTTGAGCCAAAGTCGGGCGCTTAACTGACTGAGCTACCCGGGTGCCCCTTAAATATTTTAAAAGTTTGCATACAACAGCAGCCAGCTAGCACAGAGTTGGTGCAGAATAAACATTTGTTGAATAAATGAATTTTGTTCTCCCTGAACACTGCCCCAGATGTAATTTACTTGGCACATCTCCAAGAAAGCCAAGCCCTACACTTCAGTGACCACAAAAGAAAGACTGAATCATCATGAGCACAAATGCACATGGTTAAAACTGAACTCATGGAGTATGTGTAGTTTTTGTGTCCTAGAGTTTTTTTTTAATTTATTTAAAATTATAATGTGAACATTTCCCATTGTCAACAAAAGTCTATAATATGACAGAGGGCTAATTGCCTTAAATACAAAGAGTTCTTACAAAGCAATAAGCCGATGGGCAGGGGCACCTGGGTGGCTCAGTCGGTTAAGCCTCCGACTTTAGCTCAGGTCATGATCTCATAGTTTGTGAGTTCAAGCCCCACATCGGGCTCTCTGCTGACAGCTTGGAGCCTGCTTCAGATTCTGTGTCTCCCTCTCTCTTTGCCTGTCCCATGCTCATGCTCTGTCTCATTCTCTCTCAAAAATAAATAAACAAACAAATAAATAAACATTTTTAAAAATTAAAAAAAAATGAATGGGCAAACAGGAAAAGAGACAAAGTACAAGAACAGAGAGACTCACCAAAAAAAGCAATACAGAGTCACTAATCACAAGAAAATAGTATTTGGCTTCACTCCTGAGGAAACACCTGATCACTAATTTACTAGTGGTCACTTTTTGCTTTCAGGGGTTCAAAACATTTAATAACAGTCTCATAGGGAAGCCAGAGTGAAATCAGGAACAGACAAAGCTATACACTTTGGGCAGAACATTGACTAGTATAACCAATCTTTGAAGCCCTAATTGGTAAATCTGTCAAAATTTTAGCTGCAGATAACCTTTGACCCAGAAATTCAACTTTAAAAATTTCAGGCCGCCTGGGTGGCTCAGTTGGTTAAGCATCCAACTTCAACTCAGGTCCTGATCTCACAGTCAGTGAGTTCAAGCCCCACGTCAGGTTCTGTGCTGACAGCTCAGAGCCTGGAGCCTGCTTCAGATTCTGGGTCTCCCTCTCTCTCTGCTCCTCCCCGACTTGTGCTCTGTCTCTCAAAAATGAATAAATGTTAAAAAAAAAATTTTTAATTGTATGCTACAGGGTTGCTTGGCTGGCTCAGTGGGTAGAACATGTGACTCTTAATCTCAGGGTTGTGAGCTGGAGCCCCATATTGGGGGTAGAGATTATTTAAAAATAAAATATTAAAAAAATATAAAAAACAGGGGTGCCTGAGTGGCTCAGTCAGTTAAGCGTCTGACTTCTGCTCAGGTCATGATCTCACGTTTCATGAGTTCAAGCTCCACATTGGGCTCTGTACTAACATGCAGAGCCTGCTTGGGATTCTCTGTCTCTCTCTGTCTCTGTCTCTCTCTGCCCCTCCACAACCTTAAGTACNACCTCTATGTTTTAAAAACTGGAAACCTAAATGTCCATCAATAGAAGCCTAGATAAGTAAACTAACAAAAATAAGCAATAATAAATGTTTTTTATGTTTATTTATTTATTTTGAGAAAGAAAAAGAGCAAGAGCAAGCAGGAGAGGGGCAGAGAGAGAGAGTGAGAGAGAGAATTTCAAGCAGGCTCTATGCGGTCAGGGCAGAGCCCAACATGGGGCTTGAACCCACAAACTGTGAGATCTTGACCTGAGCCAAACTCATGAGTCAGATGCTTAACTGACTGAGCCACCCAGGTGCCACAATAATAAATGTTTATTAATAAATAAGTTACGGTGCAGCCACACCATGAAATACGGCAAAGTGGTAAAACAGATGCACTGATCTAGAAAGCTGTTCAAGCAACATTAATAAGTGAAAAAAAGCAAAACATCAAGTAGAATGTGTACCATTCACTCAGCAGAAGTTATACAGGTATGCATGTGTGTATATACATATATATATATGCTTAGATAGTTTCAGGAAATGCAACCACAAAACTAGCATTTCCTCCAGGGAGAGGAAAAGAGTCTTATCCCTCATTTACATCTTCCAAGAAGTTTGAATATTTCTTTCTACCATCTTCATGCATTACTCATATAATTAAAAATAGTAATAAAACCAGACAAAAGGGCAGCCCTGAGGCAGCAGATCAGGTCAATTTCTGATTTAGAAATAAATTAGTTCTGGCTCTTGAGCCGGAAGGAAGAGAGGGGAAAGCAGCAGGAAAGGGCGGAAGCTGAGTCATTCTGGGTCTAGACCCATTCCCAAGGGGACCAGCAGCAGCTCTTCCCTACAGAGTGAGCAAACACGAAGCAGGTTTCCAGGGACCGGGGCGGTTGTGGGGGGGGACAAGGGTACAGGCCTGGCCAGCTGGCCGCAGCGCAGGGACCTACCGTCTGTAACCATCATCTCAGGAGCAGGGGCAGGAGGGCCTCTGGGCCCGTCGGCCTCCAGGGAGCCCGGATCCCTCAGCCCAGCCTGGGAGCGGGCGTCTTCCTCTCTGACGGGGGCAGGCGTCCACCGGGGAATGTGAGAGGTGCCTTGGGAGATGAGCTCGTTCAGGTAATGCTCAATCACCTCCTTCCCCTGGAAGCCAGAGAGCCCAGAGGCACATGACGGCAGGGCCGGAGAGCGGGGGTAACCGCATCAGCCTGGGAGTCACCCCCACCTGGCTGCCGTCCCAGCCCTGACACGTGGCTATTGAGCAGTTGAAATGTGGCCAGTCCAAATGGAGATGTTCTGTGAGTGTCAAGAATGAACCGGATTTCCAAGACTTAGGACAGAATGAAGAATCTAAAATAGCTCATTAATAGGTTTTCTATGGGTAACATGTGGGTTGAAATACATTGTTGAAATGAATTTCCCCTGTTTCATTACATGAAAAGCCTCTGTGCTCAGGGACAGGTCTGAGAGTTTTGCACAGTCACCAGTTTTAACCAGGAAAAAGCACCACAGAATGCCCTTCCTCTGTCCAGAGTTGACTATACAAGCCGCAAACATCGGGGAGCATACAGAGAGTGATTGTGGTGCCCCCATTACAGGCCAGGTGGTTTCTACTCATTCTCTTGTGTGTTATGGTCATTGTTAAGATACCCATTCTATGGATGAGAAGACTGAGACCAAGGAAGGTTAAGGATCGATCCTGCCCATGTCACTAGGGTTATCAGGTGGCAGAGCAGGTTTTGAACCAGGCTCTGAGGTCTGTGTACCTTCCTCCCTGTGGCTGAGGGAGCCCTCCCCTTACCCTCTTGACATTCGCTGTGTACTGCTTCATGGCGATCTTCTCCAAGGCACTTTCGAAGCCAAAGAAGGACCGGATGTCGAGCGAGGCCGACTGCTCAAAGCAAGTCCACTCTTCGTTCTCAGGGTGGACCTGAAAGCCAGGCAGGGGCAATGACAGGTCTCAGTGTGGGGGACCAGGCCCTCCCCTAGGGCTTTCTTGGTGATCTGGGCCCAGCCATGCAGTGGACAACATGGCAACACTGGAGTGGGGGGGGCAGCAGCCCCCCCCCCACCGGAGAACAATGCAAAGTGTTAGAGAACAAAGAGCCTTCTCGTGAGGGGCTGGAAGAAAGTGGATTTGGTATCTTCTAGCCTGTCCCTTAAATCTGTTCTACAATGATATATTTAAATGAGTAATATATTTAGGGGCACCTGAGTAGCTTAGTCAGCTGGGCGACTGGCTCTTGGTTTCGGCTCAGGTCATGATCTGACAGTCTTTGGGTTTGAGCCTCACATCGGCCCTTCGCTGACCGTGCAGAGCCTTCTTGAGATTCTCTCTCTCCCTCTCTCTGTCCCTCCCCTACTATCTTTCACTCTCTCTCTCCCTCAGTACTTCTCAATCTTTCCTGGGCAGAAGTGTTACCAGGGAGTCTGGCAGGACTATTACCAGGGGGCGCCTGGGTGGTTCAGTCGGTTAAGCTTCTGACTTCTGCCCAGGTCATGATCTCAAGGTTCATGGGTTCGAGCCCCGCATTGGGCTCTGTGCTGACAGCTCAGAGCCTGGAGCCTAATTTGGATTCTGTGTCTCCCTCTCTCTGCCCCTTCCCCATATTTTCTCTCTCTTTCTCAAAAAAAAAAAAATTAAAACAAATTTTTTAAATATGCAGATGCCTGGGTCAAATAGGTCCAGGGCAGGGACTGGAAACCTGCATTCCTCAAGAAGCCTCAGTGAGGCTGACTCAACTGTTGGTATAACTCACTCTGAGAAATACTGCACTAAAAGTGATTTATAAAAAACTGCCACCCACACAACTCCCTAGAGGTAAGCATCAGAACATTCTGGGTCCAGTTTCCAGAGGAGCTGGAGGTGTGGAAAGAAAAAGCAATGGGCATTTACTGGACACCTGCTGTATATGAGGCACCACGCCAAGTGCTGGGGATGGGACAGCGCCCGTTGAACAAGGCAACCCCCCTCCCCCGCATAGGGGAGACTCTGATGCACCATAGTTGCGACACTCGAGTTATCATTATGAAAACTAGCATTTGGGATCTAGCACAGGCGAAGCTCTATCTACACTGTCTCACAGGCTTCTCGCAGCACCAGATCAGGCCGGTTGGGCTGACAGATATGCAAGGGGTAGCCTAGGGAGGGGCAGCAACTTGCCCAGCATCACTCAGCAAGAAGGTGGCAGGGCTAGGCTCCATCCCAGTAAGCGCCTCCAGACTCCTCCCTCAGTCCAGCCCCCGGGCCGCAGGACCCTGCCTCTGCAGCCTCCATTCTCAGACTTCACGCATCCCCCTCTGGCTCTGGCTCTTCACACATGATGTTCCTGCCTTAGAACTCTGTTCCCAGCCCTCTCATGCGCCAGCTCTCAGCTTCGTGGCTTCAGAGGGACACTGTTACCTAACAGAGTGCCTCTGCTCTTATTTTCCCAACTGCTGTCTTCTGGATCCCTTCTTAGTATCTGTGACAAAGTTGTAAGAATACGTTGACTTTTTTTCCTTGTCTGTATCTCCCGCTGGAATGGAAGTTCTTATGAGCACAAGTGTCAGGCAGACTAGCCCATGCCCTGGCTGGGTGCCCGACACAGAGTAGGTGTCAGTCAGTGCGCACTGGAGAATAATAACAATTACCATTAATGATACGAAAAAGTAACACACATACAGGGCCTAGTAAGTTCCAGGCCCGCTTCTAAGGGGTTTCAGTTACTGTACTTCCTCCACTCCTCACCACAACCCACGTGGGAGCTGTCATCATTAACTCCATTTTACAGATGAAGAAACTATAGGGGCGTCTGGGTGGCTCAGTCTGTTAAACGTCTGACTTTGGCTCAGGTCATGATCTCACAGTTCGCGGGTTCAACCCTGCGTTTGGCTCCGTGCTGACAGGTCAGAGCCTGGAGCCTACTTCGGATTCTCTGTATCTTCTCTCTCTCTCTGCCCCTCCCCTACTCATGCTCTGTCTCTCTGTCTCTCAAAAAAAAATAAACATTTCAAAATTTAAAAAGAAAGAAAGAAACTGTAAATGAGGCTCCCTTTCAAGGAGGAAGGAAAGGAGAGAGAGAAGGGGGGGCAGGTTGCCAGGTTTCCCCAGTAAAATACAGGATGTCATATTTGAATTTCAGATAAACGACGAATAATGTTTTGGTAAGTATGTCCCAAGCAGTATTTCAGACTACTTAAACTAACAGAAAAGGATCAGCTGTGTATCTGAATTGCAGATGTAAGTGAGTGTCCTGCAAGGTATCCCCACGGCCCTGGGGGCGGGGGAGGGCGGGGGAGGGGCACTGATGGNCGATGAGGAGGGTCCTCTCCCTCCAGTTCAACACGTTTCTCTGCACAAAGACCACGTGCTCAACGCCGGCAATCTGCAAGGCGGGGGCAGGCTGCTGGACACGGGGACTCCCCAAGACCCCAAGACCCCGTGCTTGCCTACCAGCCCTCCATCCGCAAACCCCAAGACCCCTGGCGCTCCGCCCAGAGCCTGCCCAGCAGCCCCAGAACCTTGTCCCCAGCTCCTAGGCCTTGGTCCTTCCCAGATCCGCCCTCCGACCTGGACGCCAATCCCCAGTGCGGCGCATCAGCACCTGCGCTCACACGCACACTCACTGTCTCCACCCCCTGACCCCGCCCGCAGGTNCACCACGTGCACCGCCCCGTCCGCGCTGCGGGACTCGCGCAGGACCTCGCTGCCCAGGAAGACGGGGATCTGCGGGCAGGTGGGGAAGCGCTTCTCGTAGGCCTGGGGGCAGAACGGGAGGGAGTGCCAAGGGAGCCGGGGCCTGTCGGGGCCTGTCGGGAGAGCTGGCCTCTCCCGCCTGCTGGGCTGCAGACACCTGTTTAGGGCTGGGCCATGATTTGCAACTCACTCTTTGGCTTCGCCTTTGAGATTTCACCCTCAGAAGGAAAAGTGGCCTTGCCTGGGGCATTTTAAAAGACAACTTCTTTGAGAAAAAAAAAACACACTGGACATAATCTAACACCTCTTCGTGATAAAAAAAAAAAACACTCAAGAAAAAGGGGGATTAGGAGGAACTTAACGTTGGACCATGGGGAAGGAGAAGGGGAAAATAGTGGGGGAGGGGGAGGGAGGCAAACCATGAGAGACTCTTGAATGCCTAGAACAAACTGAGGGCTGATGGGGGTGAGGGGGGAAGGGTGGTGATGGGCATGGAGGAGGGCACTCGTGGGGACGAGCACTGGGTGTTATATGGAAACCAACTTGACAATAAACTATTTAAGAAAAAAAACACTCAAGAAAAGAAGAATAGAAAGGAATCTCTTCAACCTGATAAATCAGTTAACATCATACTCCATGCTGAAAGATGGAATGCTTTCCCCTAAGATCAGGGACAAGGCAAGGGTGTCCGCTGTGGCCACGTCTGTTCAGCAGTGTCCTGGGCATTCCAGCCCTGGCAGTTAGGAAGGGAAGAGAAATACAAGGCATCCAGTTTGGAGGACGAGAGTCTGTGCCCGGTGCCAGAAGTGCCAAGGTAGGAGCCATCATGGGGTAAGCCCACATCCGTGGCTGACTGTATCCAAGTGGGGTCTGCTCCAAGCGCCTGTCACAGCCCACGTGCCCAGGAATCAGGATCAAAGCAGCTCCAAAAATAGTGCTGGCATCTGAGGACACGCACCTCCTCCCCCATCCCTGCGGGCTCCTCCCAGCTCAGAAGGGCAGAGGCGGGGGAGGGGCGACGAAGAGATGGAACTGTGCCTGGTGCCCTTGGTGTCACCCCAGGCCCCACAAGGCCAGCCCAGTGCGTCTTCCTGCCATATGTTGGAGCTGCTTGCCTAGTACAGACACGGCAGACACACCAGGGTTAGAATAAGGAGCCCTTGTTCCCCAGGGGACCCCAGGGGAGAGTGCTCCGTAGGCAGGCCGGCATTTATCAGAAGTCTGCATAGTGAGGTGGGTAAATCCTGTGGTGGTGGCCACAGTTCTACCTCCTCCCAACAGAGGCACATCCTTTCCTTCTGTAAGCCTCTTTTACCATCTGGGAAATGGGTATATCCCAAGCCTGCCTCCCCGAGTATGAAACCCAAGCTTGCCGGGCTCTGCAACCAGAATTTTCACTCTCCAGGCAACAAGGCTCAAACGGCAGCAGAACACAGGTCTGTAAGAACTGCTCCCATCCAGCCCTGTATGAGTACTTCCTTGGCATCAGATGCAAGAGGGAGCCAGAGGAGCTGGCCTGGGCCCACCTCCATGACAGGTAGAGGGGTGCTGACATTCCGTGAAAGTATGTGGAGGGAAAGGGGTGCATGTTTCAGAATTGGACAGGCTCAGTTCACGTCTCTTCTACTTTTTCACTAAGTGACCTTGGGCAAGGCACTTGCCCTCTCTGAGCCTCTGTTTCCTCATCTGTAAAAGAGGTGGTCACCAGATGGTGTCTCAGAGCAGTTGGCACTCAGGGAGCCTTGACTACTCCTCCAGCTGTGCATTTTCTTCCATTTAATCCTCTGAATGGCATCCCCATTTGACAAATGAAAACATTGGAACCCAGAGAGGCTAAGTAACTAACCCAAGGTCACACAGTGAAAACTGGTGTATCTGGATTGAATCCCACTGTGGCCCAGTCCCCATTCCTTCAGGAACCTTGCTCAGCAGCAGGCGTGTTCTCCTGGGCAGCTGGGAAACAGCAAGGCATTGTCCCTGGAGCCCTGCGGTCACTATTTCCCCCTTCTCCATACTTAGTACCTCAACTCCTGCTGGCTGGTGGCCACACTGCCCCTGAGTTTCTGCACTTCCTCTGACTATTCTACAGTCTCTCCTGCACCCAGATGAAATGATGTACTCAGAACAGGCCTGGATCCCCAGAACGTGTCCCACACTCGTTGCCGTGGCCACCACGCTCCAGGCATTCTCGCCTACCAGCCACCTTCACTCTGCTCCAGCCACCCGAGACTTGCTGTTTCTTTTTTTTAATGTTTATTTATTTTTGAGAGAGAGAGAAAGAGAGAGAAAGCATGAGCAGGGGAGGAGCAGAGAGAGAGAGAGAGAGACATAGACATACAGAATCCGAAGCAGGCTCCAGACTGAACTGTCAGCACAGAGCCTAATGCGGGGCTTGAACTCATGAACCATGAGATCATGACCTGAGCAGAAGTCAGACCCTTAACTGACTGAGCCACTCAGATGCCCCCAGCCTTGTTCTTTCTAAAACACATGTTTTATGGGTTCACTGGTGCTCCCTGCCTCGCACCAACAAAATTCAGGTGTCCTACCCAGTACCTCTGAATGTGACCTTGTCTGGAAATAGGTCGTTGCAAATGTAATTAGTTAAGATGAGGTCATACTTGAGTGAGGGGAAGACTGCTAATCCAATATGACTGAGGGACATTTGATCACAGACACTCATAGAGGGAGATCACCATGTGAAGATGAAGGCACAGGTTTGGGTGATTCCTCTACAGACCAAGGAACTCCAAAGACTACCAGCGACACCAGAAGCTAGGAGAAAGACATGGAATGGGTTCTCCCTCGAGCCTTCAGAGGAAACCTACTCTACCAACACCTTGATCTCAGGCTTTTAGCCTTCAGACTGTGAAGTAAAAAGTTTCTGCTGTTTAAGCCACTCAGTTTCTGGTGCTTTTTAAGTCAGCCCCAGGACACTAATGTACCCACCACCTGTTCCTGCCACAGAGCCTTTGCACAGGCCATTCCATCTGCTTGGGCCACTATTCAATTTACTTGACAGTGAAGGAGGAGGAAGGGTAACTGAGTAACTGGGGCTTGCAGAGGGGTAGGAGATCTGGACGGAGGGCTGAGGAGATGCTGGCCTCAGGGACTCATCTGTGCTGGTCCCTCTTCCTGGGACATCTACCCCCACCCTCTCCCCTGCAAGGCTGTCTCTTCCCTATTCTGTCCATTTAGCCCATTCATTTCCTCAATACCGTTTATCACACCCTTTAGCTATATACTAGCTTGCATGTTGTGTGCCGAAGGCCCAGGCTACATGCTTTTCCACAGCACTGACCTCACACATGCCTGTCTCAGTTCTTGGCACACACTAGGGCTAATAAATGCCCACAAGCAAAGAAAAAAATAACTAACTTATTGGTGATCCAAAAAGCCCCAAGAAAGGTGTCCTGGGAGGGGAATGATGGGCCGTGGATTCAACACATGCATCCAAGTGAACTCACCAGGCTGACTTCCTGTTGCAACAAATGCTTTGTTAGAAGAGCTCCGTCTGGAGCCCCCAGATAACAGTGAAGGGCAGAGGGCTGGCCAGCAGCAGATGGGTGCTAGGGCACAACTGTCCCTGACCCTGCAAAGGAAGGTGCTACCTTCCTCAAGTAACTAACGGCTGCCCCATCAATGGAGACGTGCCAGGCATTGGGAAGGGGAACGGCCTTCTGGCTCAGGCACCATCTAGAGGGCAGGACCCCAAAATAAGGAGTCTGTCCGGCTCCAAATCTCCAGCCAGAGAGTCCCTGGGGTTGTGAGGTCCAGTGTCAGACATTGTTGCTATGAGATTTCTAGGGCATTAATTGTGTTTCCTTGCACAGAGCTTCGAGATGGGAACTAGAATTTCCCCATTGTACAGATAAGCAAGTTGAGGCTTCAGAAGGCATCACGTAGTCAGTAAGTGGTGGGGTTGGAGTGCAAGCCCATCTGACCCAGACCTCAGCCCTGAACCACCCTGTCCTGCCTCTCAGGGGACTTTAGCTACATCACACGTGTCAATAATCTGAAACTGCTGAGTCCTGCTGGCCTAACACCTGTGAGTCAGGGGCACCTTTGCCTTTGACACATCACAGGGTCTCAGAGGACCAAACAGTCCACAGGATCCTCCCTGCGGGCTCCTGTTCCCACAAATCAGGCCTGAGCTTCTCTGTGCCGAACAAACACATGGTTTGCCCCCCTCGGGGATACAAGGTAGCAGAAGGGATTCGGTTACAGCCCTTTTGCCAGGTGGCTGGAGAGGGACACCCAAGCCTCCTCCCTCAGAAAGGAAGCTGGTCCAAGGCCCAGAACCCGCCCGTGCAGGGCTGCAGCTGGGGTAGGCAGAGATCAGTGGAAACTTCCGTTGACTGCCTCCCATGGGCCTCCGTCCTGCAGAAATCCACGGTGACACACTTAGCAAGCGGAGATGGGCAGCTGGCCTCCTAGCTTGCCTACCCCCACGAGCCTACCCCTTGAGCACGGCATGTCATCCCTCTCCCTTCAGCCTCATCTGTCAAGTGGAGCCATCCACTCCCCATGAGCACTTGGTTGTACCCGTTTCTGACATCAGAAGTCACTGGCCCCTGGCAGCGAGTTTTTTCCCCTCCCACCAACCCCCGTGCTTGTCAAAGTGACATAGTCAACACTCAGTAGACATTTACATGATGAATGAGTGAATGACAGCATTGCATACCCATTAAGAACACGGACTCTGGGGCTTGGCTCCAAATCTCTGCCTCTTACCAGCTGTGTGGACTTGAAGGAGTCCTCAAGCTCTCAGCACCTTAATGCATTCATTTGTTAGAGGAGAATAAGAAAAGTAGCTACCTTGCTGGGTTGTGGGATGTGTGTGTAGGGGGGGAATAAAGGAGTCCGTTTTTGTAAAGTGCTGAGAACAGTGCCTGGCACATGGTTCATTCTACATAAGCATTTGTTAAATAAATTTAAATTTTAAAAAAGAGTGAGATTCTATAAAGTACAGAAAAGCTATTTCTGCTAATCACTTGACAGCTGCTGCCTCCTCCCCCTTCCTTCCTGCTCTTCCTCATGCAAATTCGAAAAAGGCTGGAAGCCGATTATCCCAAACCTTCCACCAAGAGTCGGGAAAGAAGATCCAAACCACATTAACTTCGTCTTCCCTTTCCAGGCTGCAGGCTGGATTCGGGGCACTGACCACTGCATGACCTCACGCAAGACACCCGCCTCCCCCATCACTCCCCAGGAGCCTTCCTTGACGACCCCAACCTGCCCTCTTCAAGCCTGGGAGACCCCATGACAGACAAGAAGCTACCCTCTCAGCTCCCCCAACTTTTTTTTTAAAACCTAAGATATCATTCTCATACCATAAAATGCACCCTTTTGAAGTGTTCACTTCAGCGGGTTTTAGCACATTCACAAAGTTGTGCAAAACCATCACCACTATCTAGTTCCAGAACATTGTCATCACCCCAGAAAGAAAGTCACTACCCATTACAGTCAGTCCCCTTTGCCCCCACCCGAGCCCTAGGCAACCACTACTCCACTTTCGATCTCTGTAGATTTGCTTTTTCTGGACATTTCCTGTACGTGGAATCATGTACGTGGCCTTTGGTATCTGGCTTCTTTCACTTGATGTCATGTCTATGAGGTTCACCACGCTTAGCGTGTGGCAGTGTTTCCTTCCTTTGCATGGTTGACTAACGTTCCACTGTACTGATTCCCCCAACTTTGGCCAAGTTGTTGAGCTAGAGCTTGGTGAATGAGATATCCTACTGCAGCAGAGTCATGCCAGCTGATGAGGGGCAGCAGGCATGGCAGGGCCAGGGCAACGTTACTCTGGAGCCTTTTGAAATGACTGCTGTATACAATCTATAGAAACAGGTTTACCTGCATGGTCCTGCAGCTGAACAAGCTGCTGCTGTTCTAGTCAAAGCCAGCTCTGGAGACACAAAAGATGCAGACAAAGGGTCACAAAGACCCTGCAGCCAGGACACGTGACATAGCAAGGGGACAAGCTCCGGTGTTGGGGGGACAGCAGAGTGAGAGCAGGGTCTGCAAGCCATTTCTGCCCCGTGCGACCTGAGCAACCTTCACTTACCCTCTCTGAGACTCGGTTCCCTCAAAAAAATTTTTTAAAAAAAGAAGAAAAGAGAGAGAAAATAATGAGAATGATGATGATTCCTACTTTGTAAGGACTACAGTAAAGATTAAAGGGAGGTAATATGTTCAAGGCACTTAGCAGTGCCAGAAATCACATCATAGTTTTTTTTTAAGTTCATTTTGTTTATTTATTTATTTAGAGGGGTGGGGGAGGGGCAGAGAGAGAGGGAGAGAGGGAATCCCAAGCAGGCTCCATGCTGTCAGTGCAGGGCCTAAATTGGGGCTCAAACCCACAAAATCACGAGTTGGATGCTTAACCGAGTGAACCACCGGGTGCCCCACATCGTAGATTTTTTTAAATGGGCAAGAGTCAACCAACAGGCATTTGAACAGATAGTTGTACAGAATCATTCACAATAGCCAAATAATAGAAACATCCCAAATGTGGGGCGCCTGGGTGGCTTAGTCAGTTAAGCGTCCGACTTTCGCTTAGGTCATGATCTCGCGGTTTGTGGGTTCAGGCCCCACGTCGGGCTCTGTGCTGACAGCCAGCTCAGAGCCTGGAGCCTGTTTCAGTCTGTGACTCCCTCTCTCTCTGACCCTCCCCTGCTCACGCTGTCTCTCTCTCTCTCTCCTACAAATAAAAAAAAAAAAAAAAAGAAGAAAAAGAAACATCCCAAATGTCCACTTGACAGATATATGGATCAACAAAATGTGGTTCATCCATACAGTGGAATATTATTCAGCCAAAAAAAAAGGAAGGACGCACTGATTCACGCTACAACATGGGTGAATTTCAAAAATATCACTCAGTGAAAGAAGTCAGACCCAAAAGGACAAATACTGTATGCTCTACATGTATGCTCTACATTACTTTCAGAAGATGAAAGAGTTCTGGGCATGGGCAGTGGTGAGGGCTTGCACAGCAGTGTGTATGTGCTTCATGCTGAACTGAGGTGTACACCTAAAAGGTTAAACTTTAAAAAAATGGTTAAAGTGGAAAATTTTGCATTATGTATATCTTACCACAAATTAAAAAAAAAGAGGGGCGCCTGAGTGACCCAGTCAGTTAAGCGTTCGACTCCAGCTCAGGTCATGATCTCACAGTTCGTGAGTTTGAGCCCCACGTCAGGCTCTGTGCTGCCAGCTCAGAGCCTGGAGCCTGCTTCTGATTCTGTGTGTGTGTGTGTCTCTGCCTCTCCTCGGTTCATTTTCTGTCTTCCAAATATGAATACATTTAAAAAAATAAGAGTAAGTCATCTTGGGTGGGATTTATCAGCCCTGGCAGGAGCATAGATTATGATTTGAAATAGGATATCGTGTGTGCATGTTGTGTTTGTTTATAGTTAACACCTCTGTCTCTGTGTCTGTTTTCTTCACCACTCGATTCCCCAGTGCCCTCGTACAACACATGGGATGCTGTCAACACCCAGCCAATATTTGCCAAAGGAAGGAAGGAAGGAAGGAAGGAAGGAAGGAAGGAAGGAAGGAAGGGAAGGAGGCTGGCAAGTGTTGGAGAATGAAAGCGGGAAGTTGGAGCCGTGGACATACATCTTGAAGAGTAGGTGGAGCGGTGCAGGACCCCCACCTCCCCTGAGTGGGTACCGTCTCCAGCTGCCAGAGCACTGCCGCAGGCCCAGGGGGTAACCTGTGCCTGTGGATTGCTCTGTATGCTCCAGCTGCAGAGAGCTGAGTCCTGGAAGGTGCCTCTGGTCCAGGTGCATAAACGCCGGAGTTGATCCCCTCTGCCGTCACGGAGAGCTGGTGCAGCCACCGCTCTTGGCCCAAGAATTAGCCCTGAACCAGGTTCTAGGGAACACTTCTGCCTGTATTTCAGTTTCCTGGTCCCGAGGCTGCAGCATGGGGTGCAGTTAGTAGCGCCTAGGTATTATCTGGTTCTATGCTATCCCTTCTTCTCAAGAATTAGATTTGGATGGGGGGCAATGGTGGGGGAGAGGCAAACCATGAGAGACTTNAAGAATCGGATTTGGATGTCACTTTGCCCCAGCCAGGACTGTGTCCCTCTGTCGTGAGCTCACACCATCAGAACGCCCAGTCTCTCCAGCACTGAGGGGAACGCACAGCCTGGCCGCTCCGCCTGGCAACGGCACAGAACCTGCCGTGGTTTCTCACCCACGTATGGGGGAGCAGGGTGGGGGAAACTCTCCTCCCCAGAACACACTCTATGCCTACTAATTTCTAGGATCAGCTGGTGCCCTTGGTGGTTCAGGGAGGGACAGGGAGGCAGACGCCAGAGCCTCCTGACACTTAGCGGTATGTCAGGATCTTGATGGGAGGGAAACGCTATTTTAGATTTTTCAAGTGTCTCAGGAATGTGCCCAGCCTCTGTCACCCCTGCCTGTCCACGTTCCCCTGGCCCCTGGGATGGAAAACCCCCTCCAATCTACTTAAACGCTAAATCTGATCATGTCACTCATGCTTAAATCCTTCCAAAGCTCCCAAGGTCCTTGAAGAGACTTGAATTGACCCCGCCAATCACTTTCTAACTCACACTGGAACCCAAATGAGCCACATCTCTCTCTTCAGAGAGAAGGTCTGTGCCTTCTCTGCCCGCAGTGGCCCTCCTCCCCTTGGCAAGGCTCAGCCTTTATGACTTAAAAGACCCCCCAGGGGCGCCTGGGTGGCTTAGTCGGTTAAGCGTCCGACTTNAAAAAAGACCCCTGACTGGTGATCAACAGCCCCTTCCCTTTGATACTTACAACACCCTCTTCACTCCCTATTATGAATTATTCTACACAGCATTTGCCTGGTTCCTCTCTCTCTCTCTCTCTCTCACACACACACACACACTCACACACACACGCATGCACGCACACACCACTGCAAGCTCTCTGAGGACAGGAAGGGATTGTGAACCAGAACAAGCTTCCACCTTCCTGAAGCTTACTTTTATGAGAAAGGCCCATATAAATAAGCAAGGAAGCCAACTAACAGAATCATGATGCATTTCAAGAAGTGCTAGGAATCAACTATGTTGTAGCCCCTACACTCAGCATGCTGCTTGGCACACAGTGAAACTCAATAAACATTTGTAAGATGCCAGGGTGCCTGGGTGGCTCAGTCGGTTAAGTGTCCAACTTCGGCTCAGTTGATCTCACAGTTTGTGGGTTCAAGCCCTGCAAGTTGAGCTCTGTGCTGACAGCTCAGAGCTTGGAGCCTGTTTTAGATTCTGTATCTCCCTCTCTCTGCCCCTCCCCTGCGTGCACTCTGTCTCTTCCTCCCACAAAAATAAATAAACATTAAAAAAATATTTGTAGGATACATACACAAACATGTGCATGAATTAATATTTGCATTAACAAATGAGTAAGGGCCTAAAATTTACTTCTGAAATCAGAAGCTCACTTTGCTGAACAGAGGATCACCTCTGTTCTCCCAGGCCCTGTAAGCAATCCAAGGTGGAAAATGTCACTTCCCTTTATCTGTTAGCAACAGGATCAGATGATGGGCTCCGGGGAACTAATTTAAACTCATTTAAATGAGGCCCCTGCTGCTTTGTGAAAACTACGTCCATAACAACCAGTCCAACTGTAACTACCCTTGGCCTGAACTGCAAGGATTTACCTCCAGAGGCTGCTCCTTATTAATAACCCATTTGCTAAATTACAAGCTGTTTATCAATACAAAAGGCCAGGTCTCTAAATATTTTAACACTTAATTGCTGACGACAGCCCTCACCTCCATAACCCTTCTTCTGTGTGAAAAGCCTATTGCTGAGGAAATTCTACTCTGAGCCAACTTCCTTCTTTAGATTTACAGAATCTGAGATGAGCAGCTGAAGTCACCGGGCTTTGGAGCCCCACTGGGATCCCAGGGCAGTGCCCAGACAAGAGGCAGCCAGGTCATTCCTGAAGCTGCCGCGGCCACGGGTGTACAGGTGTTTACTGAACATCAGAACCAGAATCTGGAATATCTGGCTGTGACTGCAAGCTAGGGGGTCAGATTTCCTTAAATTAAAATCTCTGCCATTTACTGATGATGCCATTTACTGAGCTACTGAGCATAATGGGCTGAATTATGTCCCCCTATAAAAGGTATGGTTGGAGTTCTAGGCCCGGGTACCTCAGGATGTAACCTTATTTGGAAAGAGAGTCTTTACAGAGGTCAATCAAGTTAAAATTGAGGTCACTAAAGTGTACTTATATAAACCCAGTATGACTGGTGTCCTTATAGAAACGGAAATTTGGACCCAGAGGGACCTACCCAGGAAATATGTGAGGTGAAGTTTGTAGTTATGCTCCCACAAGCCAAAGAACTACCAGAAGCCAGGAGAGAATCCCGGAACATATCCCTCCCAAGCAACTTCAGAGGACGCACAGTCCTGCTGACACCTTGACCTTGGATGTCAGGCCTCTAGATTTCTGTTGTGGTGCTCTGTTACGCAGCCCTAGTGTATGAATAGACTGACCAGGGGACAGTCTCCTTACCCTCTGTAAGCCTTCGTTTTCCCTTCCCCGGAAGCTAAGGCTGCTATGAAACTAGCTGACTCTGAGCAGATCACAGGGCTAGGCACACAGAGCATTTGCAGGTAAGGGCTTCCAGGCTCTGTCAGCATCGGTCGCCCCCCAGGAGGCTAGGGTGTGTGGGTTCTGGCTGTGCTCCCCTTTGTGGGGTGCTGTTGGAGTACAGGCATTCCCAGGGCAGAGTCTCAGTGGTAACCACCCCCACGAGACTGCTCCCTGGACCCAGATCTATCCCAGTAAGTTGAGGTCCTCAGATCTGACAAATGGCAAAGCTCATGATTGGGAATGTGAATTCTGGAGCTAAACTGCCTGCAGTGAAATCCCCACTGGCCTCATGTTTGCTTTGTGGCCTTGGGTAATCCATTCATCCTTTCCATGCCTCAGTTTCTTCCTCTGTAGAATGGTGCCACCCACAGAACTTATCTCATGGGATGCTTAGGAGAGGTACATGACTTAATATCTGAATGGGCTCAGAACAGTGTCTGGGGCCTCATAAGCACTGTAAACACACTTGAAAGATAAAATTTTAAAAATAAAATTTGCTTAAACCCACCCAATAATCACTATGATTCATGTCAGGGATTTCTTTGGAGGAATACGTCCGTCTACACAAAAACTTGTGCATCTGTGTTCGTAACGGTGTTATTCACAACAGACCAACACTGGAAACAACGATGAATGAATAAACCAATGTGGTCTATCCAGGCGATGGAATAATATTCAGCCATAAAAAGGATGAAGTACTGACATGATACAACATGGAAGGCAGCTATGCTCACCACTATACCACCAACGCTGATATGATACAACATGGATGAGCCTTGAAAACATGATGCTCAGTGAGAGAAGCCTGTCACAAAGGGCCATGTGTTTATGATTCCACCTATAAAATGTCTCAAACAGGCAAATCCACAGACAGAAACTAGACTAGTGGTCGTCAGAGGCTGGAGTGTGGGGACTAAAGAGGATTGCTGATGGGTACAGGGTTTCTTTTTGGGTCGATGAAAATGTTTTAAAACTGACAGTGGTCATGGGTACACAATTCTATGAATCCTAAAAACCACTGACTCGTACCTCTCAAATGGGTCTGTGAGTTACGGCTCAATAAAGCTATGAAAACAATAAATAATAACAATAAACCTAAACAATATTTCATCAGCATTAACAGTGTGCCAGGCCCTGTCCAGGAACCCCTGTCCCTTCAGTCAATCCTCACTTCAACTCTATGAGGAGCAGAATTCTGCCTTTATTTATTATCTCCATTTTCCAGATGAGAAGCAGGAGCAGAGACCCAGCTGATGGATCTGACTCTTAGCAACCACCCATGTGGGAGAAGAGGCCAGAACCCAGAATCCATTCACAACAGGCTGTAGGCTGACCAGAGAGTGACCTTTGATGTTCAAATGACCACAGTCTGAAGCCCAAGACGCGGCCTTTGTGTTCAATGCGTAAAGACCCCACCACCACCTTCAGGGACCCCACATACAAAGGGAACAAAGACCCTCTCCAACCTTATACGAACTGCCTCCATTGTCTTAATTGTTTCCCTCTGTTTACCAAGATAATACGAGCTCACTGTTTTGAACCAAATAATACAGAACACAATCAAGAAAGAATAAAGCAAAGGTCCCTGGAATCCCACCCTTCAGAAACAGAATTCCCATCAGGGAAATGATTTGGCCCAAGCAGAGAGATGCCCATTCAGTGGATTAGTTACATTTTTGAAATTAAAGAGGAAAAAAAATTTTTTAACTGTTTAATCTGGGTCTGGAAAGGTTGCCTCAGTGCTATTTTATAATGGATTCCTTGAGCCCAGTTTTAGTCATTTGTGTTTGTTGCTGGTGGACTTCTGAAACAAGCAATGTTTTAATTCTCAAGTCAGTTTTGTTAAATAAAAAAACCAAAGGCCAGCCCTTCTGGTCACTCGGATGCAGTGAAAATAGCTGAGTTCATCCGAAACTTCCCTGGCATCTGACCCAAAATGAGGGCAAGTGTTTAGCTGAGAAACAAAGACAGACATTAAGTGCAGAAAAACCCTTTTGTGCCCACACAGCATGCAAGTTATGTTGAGTTATGCAGCTATTTTGGGGACAATGATGTTTTGTAAACAGTCGGTAAAGTGGCTTTGTCGCTAACATCGCAGAGGCTTGGGGCCCTTTCACCAACAAGGATTGTATGGAAGATGAGGAAACATAGGCATGGCTGTCCCAAATAACTTAAATTAATGCAGATACAGATAATGGATATCTGAAAACCTTCGTCTCCTACTGTACCCACAAGCCTCTAGGCGTCAACACCTAGGGGTTGTTAACAGCTAGGGGAGTAAGCAGAGTCCTACATCCCTTTATGGAACAGGAAGCTTACAAAATATGCTTAACATACTCCAGTAAACTCAATGTGAACACTTTTACTAGCCCTGTTAATACAGTCTTAAGTGTTCCTTTAGTGGACATGTTTTATTTAAAATGTAATGATTGTAAATAAATTAAATGTACATTTATTAAACTCATGTAATTATTTTTTAAAAAGTATTAGCCTTCCATTTTACAGTTATTTGTCTCAGCTTTATGGTAGAGAACCATAGGTCCCTGGATCGTGGACTGTCCCAAATGGGTTGGGATTGTATCTCTCTTCTTTTGAATGAATGAATGAATGAATGAATGAATGAATGAATGCTAGGGTCTTAGAATAAGTAAGCTGTCTGGAACCTTATAGGATAAGTATTTATATTTAGCTGCCACTTATTGTCTATTTGGTATGGACGAAGACCTGCATGGGGCACCTGCCCCCCAACCCCCTATTCCCTCCACATTATAATATATATTATATATATATATATATTTATCACCTATATATATATAAAACCTTTAATCCTCATGACAACCCTGTGAATTGCATATAACCATCCCCATTTCACAAATGAAGAAACCAAGGCTCAGATAAATTCAGTGACTTTTCAACAGCACACAGCCAGAGCACAGCAGAGCAGCCACAAAGACTCAGCATTTCTGTCCTCTCCTGGGGTCCGACCCTTGTTACAAATAAGGGAAAGTCACATAGCCACAGGCAGCAGCAACAATAACAGTAACAGTATTTGGTTTGTGCCAGACCTTGCATTGGGAGCTTTACCTATATTGACTCATTTAATCCATGCACAGTGCCGGGATTTGGAAACCATGTACTCCTCGTTTTGGAGATGGGAAATGGAGGCTCAGAGAGGTTAAATAATTTGCCCAAGGTCACCCAGCTGGTCAAAACAAGCCCCTGACTCTTGCCCTGAAACCATCTGCACATAACAGCAGAACATGTATGAATGATTCCAGTGATGTTTTAAAATCCATGATATGACTATAAACACATATATAAGTAGATTTGTAGAATAAGACCAGTCAGGACACATACCCTTGGAGGTACCAATTGATAGGAAAGTTCTTGCATCAAAGGCCAAAATTAAATAACCAGGCTAGGATAGGGGGATGCAGGGGCGGATTCCAGTGTTTCTTACACTTTCAGTACAACTGTTTATAACACCGTGTGGTGTAATAACGGGGACAACCACATTTAGTGAGTGCCTACTGTGTGCCCGGCATTGGGCACATTATATCATTCACTCCTAACACAACCCCATAGCACTGCCCCTTTTTCCCCAAAGGAAGGGGACCTTTGAGAGGCAGAGGGATGGTCCTGAGAAGGAAAGTTACATCTGCTTGTTTCCAGCACCTGCCCCATGGTGCAAAGACTATTGATCCAGAAGGCTAAAAGCTTGGGAGCCAATTCTAGTCCCCCAGCTGAGTGGCTAACTGACTCACATACAGTCAGTATGAAGCTACCCTGAAAATGGCTTCCTGGACCCCTGTTGCCCACTCATCCCCTCTCAGCTTCCTTGAAGGAAAGGAGAGGGGGTCTGAAAGCTGAGGGAGGACCCTGGGCAGGAAGGAGGGGGGAGGTATGGTAAAAAAAAAAAAAAAATCATGGCTCCAGAGTACCCCCCTGTGTGGGTCTGAGGCCTGGCTCTACCTCTTCTCAGCCACAGAACTTGGGGCCACCCTTTACCTGTCCGAGCTACAGTTTAGTAGAAGTAAAATCAGAATAATGATACAACATATGTAAAGACTTGGTACTGGAAACCCTCAGTGAATGGCTGCTACCCTCATCATCATTAGTATATTTACTATTACTAGTATTAGCATTACACAAAACGGCAGCAGTAGTTTGGCCCACGATATCCTTGTTTTCTGTCAGAGGAGCTTGAGATGAGAGAAGTCTGCTTCAGCAGGGAGAAAGAAAGAAAGATCTTGTGATTTGGTCAGTGGACAAGGATTCCAGAAGGTGTGGAGAAGGCTGGGATGGCAGGGTGGAGGGGTCACTAGTGAGAAGCTGGAATCACCCGGTCAGCAGAATAACTCAATAATTCCTTCTTATCTGTCAGTCTGAGGGGCTCCCTCTCATTCTATAGCATAGCTGACCTCCTGTGTCTCTTTATCACACAAGGGGCTGGAGAATCAGGGGTCACTCACCGCCATGACCAGCTCAAATGGGTACTTGTAGATGCGGACAGGAGACTGGTACTTCTGCACCATGTTCTTGCAGGAGAGCCAACAGAAGCCACCCAGGCAGGAGTGAGCACAAAACCTGGGTGACAGGTGACTGGTAAGGCAGCAGCTCCCTCCACCTGAAGCAAGAACCCCCCCTCTCAGGCTCCACCCACACATCTCCTCAGCCCTCAAAGCCAGGGACTGATGTGATCACCAAACTTCTCTGGGCTCCCAAACACCTGTCTAGCCCATTACCCACTGCTCCAGGCCACACTCATCCCTCCAAGAGCAATCAGTACTCCCAAACTTTCCTTGGTCCCCACTCCTTCACACTGAGGTCCCCAGAAGTACCCCTCACTGCTACTTATATCGGAGTCCACGTTTGCAACTCTTACACTCTCACAATTTACCACCCACCTACACACCCCACAGCTTGCAGCAGACGTCCCCTATAGAGCCCCAAGTATATTGCACCTGCTCTCTCATTTTCTTCTAAGATACCCTGACGTACAGTCTTCATTACATTTCACATGCAATGTCTCTGTCACACATACACACACGCACATGCACGACACACATGCATGACCCACCTCCCACACAGGACCGCCCTTGCACACACATGTAACTTTGCCCACACACTCAGCTTACTGGAGCTCACACCACCCAACTCCCCGCACGCACACAATTCCCCTGGTGAGCACAAACGTCCACACACTTGTACATACACTGGTATGCACATGCACACACACACAAGCGCGCGCGCGCGCACACACACACACACACACACGTCTGCACTTGCAGGCCCCCCGCAACCCTGCTCACCCTTGTCCTCGCCCTTGGAATCTCCCGGGACGCAGCCCCGGGGTCAGGACGGCGCTAAACCCGTGGGAGGTCCCCCGCGGACGCCTGGCCTGGAGCGCAGCGTCTGGGGCGAGGCTCGACCGCGGCTGCCCAGCCTGGGGCGTCCGGCCGAGCGGTCCCTGGGGCCGGGCCAGCCAGGGAGGGGCCTGCTGGGCAGGAGCGAGACCTGCCCGGCGGGAGCGCTCCAGGACCNCCCTTATATATTCCCTGTTTGACGACGCCCCAGCCCGGCCCTTCTCCAGACTGGCCACGCCTCAGGTAGGCCGCGCCCCTATATTGGTCCCGCCCCTAAGGCACTCAGCCTCGGAAATGGCCCAGCCCTGGGAAGGCCCCGCCCCAAGGTCCCACCCCCCGTCTTGCTCTGCTCCCACGCGGACCTTTGCCTCACCTAGTCCCTCCCTTCTCCGTACGGTTTACCTTCAGCCCCATCCAGACCTGGTTGCCTAGTCTCTGAGCCTCGCCCCTCCCATGGGCCACAGCTAGAGCCCTTCTGGCTCGGCCCCAAGCCCCGCCCATGCATCCTTCGTTCACTGTGTGTAGGTTTACAAAGCACCTGCTAAGTGTCAGGTTCTTCCAGGCGCCGGAGAGCCATAAGTGAACAAAACACAAAAATCCTTGCCCACCCAGAGTTTACATTCCTGGGGGCTGGACATTAGCTAAATAAGGCAAATACACAGTATGCGACATGGTGAAAAACACCAAGGAGGAAAAAATAAGCAGAGAAGGGGTCCAAGAAGTGAACAGAGTGTAATTTAAAACAGGGTGGACTGGGGCCTCCCAGGGAGGGTGACCTCTGGCCATCATCCTCCTTTTAGCTCACACCCAAAGCGTCTAGCCCTCCCCAGATCCCTAGAGAACCAGCCTCTCTTCCAAAGCCGTCCCTTCCCGCTCCCCGTCTGTTCGGCCTGGAGGAGCAAACAAGCTGGCTCTGGACAGCCTTATCACCCGTGTATTCATTCATCGGACAATTCCCGAGCGCCTACTACGTGTCAGCACTGGGTGACTTCACCCGTTCACAAGGGAGAATCAACAGATGCGCCTGCCCTCGCGTGGCCCAGTTCTGGGCAGGGAAAAGGTGTGCAGGGAGTCAGACAATGCTCTGTGTAGCAAATACATAGGTCTTTGCATCCTGTGATAACTGGCCCTTGTTTGTATCCTTTCTAGCCACACTCTGTAATCATTTATTCATGCATTTTATTTATTTGTGCGTTATTGAATATCCAGAGAGACTGTGAGTTCCGTGACGCAGGGACTGTGTCTGTCTTATTCACCTGCGCCCAGGTGCACAGGATTTTGCCGAGTACCGGGCACACAATAGTGTTCAGTGTATTTTCTCAATTAAGATTACCAAGAATGGACGTGGAGCCACCTCTGCCACAAGGTGGCAGCAAACGACAGTCCACGGCCCCAGGGTCTGCACACCGACGGGTTGAAGGAGATGGGGTCCAGGGACGTTTCGCTGTACCCCGGGCTCAGCAAGGAAACTGGCATGCTTGCACTGGGCGTAACTGACAGGCGCGTAGTGAGCATTAACACGTAGTTGTTGTTTCAGCACGGAAGGCGTTACGTTGGCATTAAATATTCAGAGAGCGGATGCTTACACCTGGAAGAACAGGGCCAAGCAGTCAGTTCCAAACTTTCCAGCTCCTAAGACTCCTTACAACAGAGTGCACGTTAAAAATGCAGATTCCCGGGCATCGCTCAGAGGAGTCTTGGAATCTACCTGTTTAACAAGTTCCCCAAGGAGTCTTCTAAGTCTGTAGGTCTGCTAGTGCTGGCTGGCAGATCGTGGCGGGGGGTGGGGGCTCCTTCCAAGTACACGGGTATCCCGAGGGCTCAAGGGCTCGGACTAAAATGCCAAGCCTGAGGGGGAGGTGGTGCGCTCATAAGCGGGGGAGGTCCGCTCGCCGGAGCGCCTCCAGTCGTGGGCGTGTTTCCACTCCAATTCACTCCCTTCCGCTCCGGCAGAATCTTCTTGGCTACCCACCCACACACGTGTCTCCTTTGCCACAGAAGGTGACAGCTTGGGGGAGCAGGAGCGGGCGTGGGAGATGCAGGGAGCGGGCCAGGAGGAGCCACAGGAGCAGAGGGGAGGTCCAGAGACTGCGGGGGAGACCCCAGGTTTCCTTGCTACCATGAGAGCCTCCCGTGCCTGCAGTCGGTGAGCAAGGGACTTTCGACCCAGGGGGAGGGGGCGGCTGGCGACAGACAGCCGGGTGGGTACAGAGAGCTCAAAGTGAAAAATGCGACCCAAAGTGGAGTGAGAACCCAATTCCCACCTCCTCCAGCTCAAGGGAAGAGAATTAAGAATTAATAATAGCCCCACCCAGCACGTGTTACCTGCTGTGAACACTATTCTATTACTAATTATTCCTACCATCTATTGACCACTTATTTGGTGTGGGCTGTTCCAGGTACCCTTCTAAGGATTTACAAACATTTAATCTTCAAAAACAACCCCGGTAGTGATGAAAATGTGTTGGAACTCCATAGAGGTGGTGGTTGCACTAAATGCCGTTGAATTGTACACGTCCAAGTGGTTGATGTTAAGTTAAAATGGTAAATGGTTATGTTAGATGACTATCACCTAATTTTTTAATCTTTTTTAAAAATTTTATTTATTTAGGTAATCTCTACACCCAAGGGGGAACTTGAACTCAGGACCACAAGATCAAGAGTCACATGCTCTGAGCCAGCCAGGCATCCCACCTAAATTTTTTTTTTTAAAGAACTTTTAAGATCAAAACTATTTTAATCTTCCTTTGAAGAAAACTTTGGCACAGAGAGATTGAGTAACTTGCCCAAGGTCACACAGCTACCAAGGAATTCAGACCCAGGATTCTGGTTCTCCCATGCCTTCTGCCTGGAACTATAAGCTGAATTACCCAGAAGATACCATTTTCCAACCTGAATTACAAGGATATCCAGGCATCTGGCTCTGGACTAAGGAGATCCCAGAAGGATGGATTGATCCCATGTCTCTATCTGCTGCTTCCTACCAAAGCTGCCTTTTCGTGAGGTAATTTTTGAAGACTCCAGAAACCACCCCACAGCTCTGAATATGTCCCCCACAGGCCACTGCCACAGGAAATTCAACCATTAGTAATGCATTTATTTGAGTGAAAAACACTGGGCACAAATTTAGATGTCCTCAGAATGCATCCTACGGAGAAATGTCCTACGTTGAATAGCTCAGTAAGACACCAAGAACAGGTGAGGTGATAAGGGGATTGGCAGTAGGAGGTCCAAGGTCCAGAGACTTATGGGGACACAGGTGGCCCTTGATCTGGGCCCTGGAACACATAAGGGCCCTGGGACGACGCTGAAGCTGGAGAAGGTGGGCCATTTTTTAAATTGTGGTAAATATACATAACATAAAAGTTACCATCCTAACCATTTTTAAGTGTACAACTCAGTGATTTTTAGTACATTCACAATGTTGTGCAACTATCCACCACTATCTAGTTTCAGAATATTTTCATCAGCCCCTCAAGTTATCACTCCTCCTTTCTCCCTCCCTCAGCCCCAGGCCACCCCCAATCTGCTTTCTATACCACATCTCACTAGTCCCCAGGCTACCTCGAAGTTCCTTCTCCCTCCTCAGAGTGGAGATCAGGAACCTCCTGGGCTTGGGAATCTCGAGGGCCATAGGGGCCCTTGGCAGGGTGGCCATGTACAGATGTGCACGTTGTAACCTGCAGAACTCTTTGCAGGGGTCTCTGTCATTGGGCAGCTTTGATGGAACAAGAGGCTGAGTCTGGGGGGCCTGATCCTGGAGGCTACAGAGCCAGGCCCTGCCCACCTAGACCCTCCAGCTCCACCCCCAGGTCTAGTCACTTCCACACAAGCTTTGGAACTCCACCATGCCCTGCAGGTAGGGTCAAGGTCCAAAGGTGAGTAAAAGGGTGTCTGAACCCCAGGAGCTTTCAGTGAGGAGGCCAGGGAGAGAGAGCAATAGTAGGGTGCACTGGGAGTCAGCGTGATGCTTGGAAGGGAACTGGGTGGCGGAGTGGTGAGTGGTGAGACAGGTCGGCCTGGGTGTGAGTTCTGGCTCTGCTACCTTGTAGTGTCCCTGAAACAGTGTCTGTTCCTTTAAAGTGGGGAATCATACGGGGGCACCTGGGTGGCTCAGTCGGTTAAGCAACCGACTCTTGATTTCAGCTCAGGTCATGACCTCACAGTTCATAGGATCCAGCCCCGTGTGGGGCTCTGTGCTGACAGCTCAGTGCCTGGTTGGGATCCTCTCTCCAGCCCCTTTCTCCTTCTCAAAATAAATAAATAAACTTAAAATAATAAAGTGGGGATAATTCAGACATTTTTAGGCCTTAAAAGGAAGAGAATTCTGCCACATGCTACAACATCCATGAACCTTGAAGACATGATGCTCAGTGAAAGAAACCAGTCACAAAAGAACAAATACTGTTTGATTCCAATTATATGAAGTGCCCAGAGTCCTCGAATTCATAGAGACAGAAAGTGGAAGGGTGTGTGGGGGTGGAGAAGGGAGCATAGGGAGTTAATGTTTCATGTGGACAGAGTTCAGTTTTGCAAGATGAGAAAGAAGGTTGTGGGGATGGACTGGTGAGGGCAGCACATCGTGAATGTACTAAATGCTGCTGAAATGTATGCTTAAAAATGGTTAAAATGGTACGGTTTTTTTCAAGTTTTGTGTTTTTTTTAGGTTTATTTATTTTGAGAGAGAGAGAGATACATACAGAGCAGGCTTGAACCCATGAACCATGAGATCATGATCTGAGCCAAGATCAAGAGTCAGACCCTAAACGACTGAGCTACCCAGGGGCCCCTGTAAGTTTTATATCATGTATATCTGACCATAATAATTAAAGAAATCAAATTGGAGGGAGCCCCTGGGTGGCTCAGTCAGTTAGGCATCTGACTCTTGATCTTGGCTCAGATCATGATCTCACAGTTTGTGGGTTTGAGACCCACATCAGGCTCTGTGCTGACAGTGTAGAGCCTGCTTGGGATTTTCAGTTTGCACATGCATGCTCTCTCTCTGTCTCTCTCTCAAAAAAAAAAAAAAAAATTAAAAAAAAGAAATTACATTGGAAAAGTTTTAAAAGTTAGTGGTAAATCATGTCAATTAGGAGAAAAGGACCATGTTCCACAGAATTTCTCTGAGAGGGTGGCATTTGAGAGGGTATAGGAAAATGATAACTCTGCTTTATTAAAACATATTTTTGCACCATATAGCACACCCACTTACAGTGTACAAGTCAGTGGTTTTTAACATATTCACAGAATGGTGCAACAACCACCACCCATTTTTAGAATATTTTCATCACCCCAGAAAGAAATCCCATAACTTTTAGCAGTCACTCCACATTCCCCACCCTCGTTAACCTACCCTGGCAACCACTGATTTGCTTTATGTCTCTCTGGATTCACCTGTTCTGCACATTGCACATAAATGGAATTATACACAACATGGCCTTCTGTGCTTGGCTTCCTTCACCGATCATGGTGTCTTCGCGATTCCTCCACACTGCGGCAGGTGTCGGTGTGGTTGAACTGTTTTTAGTCACAACGCTTCTGACACCAAATGTGTGGGGGTTTTCTGCACAAGAACAACCAGTTCTCCAAATCTCTGGACCCCAACTGGATGTCCTACAATTCAACTCGATTCTGACCCTAACTACCTGGACACACCACAAAGCAGTCAGGGAGACTCATGTAAGACACTCTCCCTGGGGCTGCAGCGCCTCGTTGGCCTGTGGGCGGCCACCTGTCTGCTGCCCCGCGCTTTGGGTTAGTAAGATGGGAGGGTGTCCAGGGTGGACGTGCCTGGGAGAGGAGGGGGCGGAGTGGGCACCCGGCAGCCCCTACTCTCGTGCCTTCACCCATGACCTTCCCCAGGCCCCAAGTTACCTTGACGTCCCCCTGTGGGACAGAGAAGAAGGAAACTAATGCATCAATATCCCACCACTGTTCTATCAAATTACCACACGCTCTTAAAAACCCACAAATTGGGGAGCCTGGGGGGCTGAGTCGGTTAAGCAACTGACTCTGGTTTCAGCTCAGGTCATGATCTCACAGGTTTGTGAGTTTGAGCCCTGCGTCAGGCTCTGTGCTGGCAGCACGGAGTCTGCGTGGGACTCTGTGTCTCCCTTTCTGTCTCTGCCCCTCCCCCACTTGCACTGTCTCTGTCTCTCTCAAAATAAACAATTTTTTTTAAATAATAAATTAGAAACCCATGAACTTATTATCCTACAATTCTGGAGATCAGAAATGTGAAACAGTCTCCCTGGGCTAACGTCAGGATGTCACCAGGGTTCGCTCCTTCTGGAATCTCTGAAGGGAGAATCCATTTCCGTGCCTTTTCCAGCTCCTATAGCCCACTGCTCTCCCTTGGCTTGTGATACGTGCCTGTATCATCAAAGCACATCTCTCCATCTCTGGCTCCACCCATCATTGCGTGGCCTTCACGACTCATGTGCCTTCCTGTCACAGATCTCCCTCCGCCTTTCTCTTAATAAGGACACCTGTCATTGGATGCAGGGCCCACCCTAAATCCAGGACAATCTCATCTTGAGATCTTTAACTTAATTACATCTATTAAGAACTTTTTCAAATAAGGTCACATTTCTAGGCTGCAGGGGGTTGGGACTTGGGCTTCTCTTTTTTGGGGGGCCACCAGGAAGCCCATGGTAGGGCCCACTTTGTGGCTGCACTTCCAATTGGTTTGCCTCCTCCTGGTGCATTCTCCCTCTTGCCCCTGCTTCTGTGGCCTGAGGTCACTGCAAAAGTCAAGTCCCTGCACCCACGCTCTGGTTGAGAGACCAGGACCAAGACAGCTATGGCCTCTGACTCCTCTGGTTTGGAAGAAGGATGCATTCCCATTGCCTTTCAGCAAGTTAGGTGTAACACCAACCCTTCGTGCTAGGTTCTTCCGGAACAGCGCAGGTGGGGGGCAGGGACAGGAAGAGGGAGAGGTGGGGTGTGATGCAGTCAGTCAGATCTCAGAGAGGCTGGACCGTGGTGCTGGAGCTGGGCACCCCAATAGTAGGGGTTGGCTCAGGTCACGATTCTGCCTGCTGGGCTGGGGTCACACCAAGGAGCTCGACAGGTAGAAGGACAGCCATAGGACCCAAAGCCTAGCTTGGCCCCATCAACAGGGCAGACCCCGAGGGACTCCTCACTCCCATACCCGGTTCAGTCTCTGAGGCCCCCGCTGCCCAGCCAGTGCCTCCCCAAGCTCCCTCTGCCTGGGGGAGAAAGCCAGTCTTCCTCTGTACCTGGGCCCAGTCTGACTCTCTGGAGCCACTCAAAGCAATAGCCACCAACTAAATGCAACTGTTTAACTTAATCGCATGGATATTAACATAGCATAGATTTATATAAACGATAATAAATATGAACAATAAAATTTAAAAAATCACTCGCACTAGCCTCATTTTAAGTGCCCAATAGCCACATGTGGCTTGTGCCTCCATGGATACGGAACATTTCCGTCATCTCAGGAAGTTCCATTGGTCACGGCTTCTCCAGAGTTGCCCCTGGACCAGCAGAGGCTGGGCCCTTTCCGGAGAACAGGATGGACTGAAGGGGGGGGGTAAAGGGAGGGGGTGTTTGTCCAGAGCCAACTGGTGTTGACTCATCAGTCCCCAAGGCCTGGGCCGGAGCAAGGGATTAAGCCTGAGCCAGTGACCAGAGAATGGCCCGGGAGGGCAGCATATGGGGCCAGGCCACCCAGCTCTGGGCAGGAGTGTTAGCCCTCAGCAAGAGAGAGTAAACAAAGGGCCCAGGCAGACTCGGGCTAGGCAGGCAGTCAGGAGGGACACAGGGGCCCGCTCTACTTTACATCACAAATGGGAAACACGGAACACACAGCAGGGCAGTTCCTTTTTTCACTTAATGCACCTTACGTTTCCCTCCCTGTGGGGCTTACAGACGTCCCCCCACCCCGGTGTCTCTCCTCTTCCACCCAATGTCCTGTCCATCTCAGCTGTTATCAGCCACACCCTCTATCTTTTTCCCTTCTCAGGCTAGGAACGTATGTATTATATCTTGTTAGCTGCTGTATCCCCAGGGCTGGGTATACAATAGGTGCTGAATAAATGGATAGGTGAATGTGCAGGAGGTACTGTGGAGGCAAGAAGTCAAGATCCTCCCCTGAGGGGTCAGGGGAAGCCTGATATTTCTGGAAATGTCATTGATGCTTGGGAGGCAGTGGGATGAAGGAACGGGGTCCCTGCAACCAAGAGCGTCCCTCCCCTTCCTTGCCGGGGGCTCTGACCACCCTCAGTTTCGGGTCTGACTGCTTTTCTCACTGTGTCTCCAGGCCCCTGCTCCACTACTTTGTCTGTCTGAGGTGCCCCATCACTGGGGACACAGGATAGGTGACACCATCCACACACAGGTAAGGTTAAACTTACGCCATCCCCCATCCCCACCCCTCTGCAGCGAGCTCTGTGAGGACAGGAACCTGCACATGTTGTACTTGACCTCATATCCTGAGTGCCTAAAACAGGCCTTATCACATAGTAGGTGCTCAATAAATATTGGATGAATGAACACTTTCTGTTCATCCAAACACCTCTTTACCATAGTTCTGACTCAGGAACTACTCACCTTTGGTTGATCCTCCTCTGTGGACCTTCTCTGTGAACACTATCATGCATTGACTGTCTCATTCATTCATTCCTTCATTCAACAATGACATTGAGCACCTACACTGTGCCAGGCACCCTGCTGAATGGTGGTAAAGGTGGGGGACAAAGGTGCTGGCTCAGATCGCAGGGTTTATTTATTTACTTTCTGATGTTCATTTTTGAGAGAGAGAGAGAGAGAGAGAGAGAGAGGCTGAGTGCGAGTGGTTGGTGGAGGGACAGAGAGAGGAGACAGAATCCGAAGCAGGTCCAGGCTCCCAGCTGTCAGCATAGAGCCTGACTCAGAGCTCGAACTCATGAACCTCAAGATCACGACCTGAGCGGAAGTCGGACACTTAACTGACTGAGCCACCCATGTGCCCCTCAGATTACAGGGTTTAAATCCTGAGTCCCTTCCTGCCACCTTGAGCAGGCGCTTAACATCTCCAAGCCTTGGTTTCCACATC
This sequence comes from Crocuta crocuta, assembly GCF_008692635.1. Taxonomy (NCBI): domain Eukaryota; kingdom Metazoa; phylum Chordata; class Mammalia; order Carnivora; family Hyaenidae; genus Crocuta; species Crocuta crocuta. Next base: position 484,985 of record NW_027529647.1, read on the forward strand.
TGAAAATGGGGAGAGGAGGAGGGCTAGTTCATCATCTTTGTTGTGGCCGTGGTTTTCTCCTTGGGTGCTGATGTCAAAACCCACTGGATGGTACACTTTAAGTATATATACTTTGTTGTATGTCTGTCACACCTCAAATAAGCTGGAATGCATAGGCGAACCCCCTAACCCAAGCACTTAGCACAGGGCCTAGCATACAGTTAATGTTCAGCAAAAGTTGGGGTTGTTATTATTACATGTTTTTCTTCACTGATTCTTTTCAAGACCCTATGGAGCAGGTGCCAGAATATTCCCATTTTGCAGGTGGAGAAACTGAGGTTCAGAGAAGTGAAGACATTTCCCCAGGGTCTAATCGCTGGGTACATGGCAGAGTCAGGATTCAAACCCAGCTTGGCTTCAAGCTAAAACCTGATTGGATTTTGTGTCCTGCCCCTCGTGGCCTAGCTTATCCATCACTCGGGGCCTCAGGCTCTGGAGGGAGTGGGGTTCTGACCTTCTGACCTGGCCATTCGCAGGGGCTGTCACACCCTGGACACTGGCCCCAGAAATGCAGCCCTACCGGTCTGGGCAGCGTGAGCCCTGGCAGGGCCCGGCAAGGCGGGGTGGAAGGAAGAAGGCTGGGCATTTAGGGGGGACAGGAGTTTGGGGTAGGGCTGGGTAGCCTGTCCCGCAGGGATCCCAGGCCTGGCAGAGCCTGTCTGGTCCCACCCAGCTGCGCTCTCTGCCCTGATGGCGTGACTTCCTCGCTGGGAGGCCCTTCCAGCCTGGCTGAGAGGCCCAGGGCTGGGCCGGGAATGAGGTGTCTGGAGAGAGGCGGCAGGTTGTACCGGAAAGCAATCCAGGGTTCTGGACGGGGCCTGGATCTGCAAGATGGACTGAGCGGGGAGTACAGCTGGGGCAGAGTGGGGGCCAGCCTGTGGGTGAGGCAGACGCTGGGGGGTCCCCTGCATTGCCAAGGGTTAACCCCTCAGTGGCTGGGTCCTGGGGGGGAAGGGCCAGGGCTGCCAGGGGGCACCAGGGCCTCAGAGCGGCCACTACTCACTGTCAGGAGCTGTTTCAATAGTTGGACAACAGACATGGCTGTTACAGGTACACTCCTGCATCCAGAGAGGGCAGGCAGGATGGTCGTCTCTCTCTGGTAGGGTAACAGGGTGGGGCTGCCAGGCAGGCAGTGGGGAGGTGGCCAGGATGGGCAGCCTGCCAGGGGCCCCCCAACGGGTAGGGACCTGGGGCACATTCTTGGGGGATGACTCAAGAGGCAGGCAGAGTGGGTGACTCACCATGGACCCTTTCCTGCCCCTGCTGCCCGGGTCCAGCCTCCCCTCTGGCCCCAGGGGTGCTGTGGGGAGCTCACCAGGCCCCCAGCCCAGGACTGAGTGTGAGTCAGCCCATCTGGGCTGGAGAGCCAGCGTGATTTTTCCATCCCTTGCATTGTTCTGCAAGAAAAGTAAATACATGGTTACAAAACACAGGGTGACGTGGGGCCATTCCCCTCTTGTCCCCTTGAAGAGTGGGGAGGAGAGGGGCTTCCGTGCCCTGTGCTTTGCACACATCGTGGCACACTGGCTTTTCCCCCATTTTACAGATGGGGAAGCCAAGATTCCAGAAGGTTACGCCACCTCTGAAAGGGCACACAGGTGAATGTGGCAGAGCCAGGATTCAAACCCAGTTTGGCTTCAAGCTGCAGCCTGTGGACTCTTTCCAGGTGGGTGTAGACCAGGGCCTGAGCATGAGGTGCATCTTTCTGTTCACAGTGTGATTCTCATCTTTCTTACCTGCTTCAGTAACCTGGGGGTAGGTGTTTGTTAACATGCAGATTCTGGGGCCCTTCCACACCCACCCAACCAGGGGACACTAGAATCTGCATTTTTAAGTGCTCCTCGGGTCGAGGGGCGGTCATCCAGTTGGAGACAGGAGGTGGCTGTCCATGGGAGGATGAGATGAGAAGGCGCGGTGTCAGGAACAGGCAGCTGGGTCCGCACACCCCTCTTTCTGGGGCTGGGGGAATGTTGCCCTTCTTGTTTCAAACTGGTTCACAGGAACACCCCAAACCAGTGAGCGAGTGAGTGAGCACCTCTCCAGCTGCTGGGGAAACAGTGACAGCAAACAAGGCGGGTGTGGGTGACCCTTCAGAAGGTGGTGGCCTCCTAGGAGTCAGCAGCCTAGCCCAGCTGCAGAGAGGGGACAGGCTTCAGGGGCTGAGGGTGGCCTGGTTGCCAGGGAACTGGATGGCGCACAGGTGCCCTCTCCGTGGGTATAACCATCAAGCAAACCCGAGGAAAGCAAACACCCTCCCCCGAGCCCCCACCCCCGGTCGGCAGGGGGATGAGTCACTTGGCATAAGAGGGCTCCGCGGAACCAAACAAATCCCATCTGCCCAGAGGAGGATGCACGGGGGCCAGAACACAGCTCCCACCCCATCCGGCCTGCCCACAGACGAGTGTCGTGCACACGTGTGTACACATGTGCGCGCGCACAGAGCCGCACGGGCTTGGAGACCAGCTTTTAGAGAATGGAGTGGGGAGGGACAGTGAAGCACAGCCCAAATTCCTCCCTGAATCTGTTAATTCTCCCGAAGCTCCTGGGCCTGGCCCAGCTGAGTCAGCGGGAGGCTGGGAGGGTGGAGGTGGGTGGGGTGGGGGTCGGAGCGCAGGGCTGGGGCGGGCTAACCCAGCCACCAGCCCCCGCTGCGCGCTGGGCCTTGCAGGGCCTCAATGCTCTTCCCTGGAACATGAGATAAGAGAGCTCTGCCCCAGGTGGGGAGGGCTGCCGGATTCGCCCAGTGGGGGGCTCTGGGGGGAGAACAAATCAGCTGAGGCATTTTGGGCACATGCCACGTTGCCCAGCACAGTCCATCCTCAGTAAGTGAGAAATGGCATTAATATAATCAGTGTCATGACTGTTACTCAGCAGTTGAGCTGCAAGCAGGCTAACCGGGAAATCCCTAGCCCAGTTTCCTCCCCAAAGCCGACCTTCGCCTTTTTAAGAGGAATGGGGAAAGGAGATTCAGAAATTGGGAGAAGTCTGGAATTTTGACACCATCTGGAGTTCCTATAACTGCTGTACCTGTCAGTCTCACAAGCATCGTGCCTCTAGGTACAGATGTAACTCCCTTCCTGGGTGTGTGTGTGTGTGTGTGTGTGCGCGCGCTAAGTGCTTAACACATGGGATCTCACCCTCTAAGGCTGGTTCTATCATTGTGTGGCCATTTCACAGATGAGGACCACTGAGGTGGAAAGAGGCAAGATGACCTGCCCACGTCCACACAGCTGAAAGAGACCGAGGGAGGACCCCAAACCAGGCCTCCCAGGCTGCTCCTCCCCATCTTTGGAGCCCTGATAAGGCTCTTCTTCCTCCCAGACTCATCCAGGTGAGCTTTGTCTCAGCTCTTAGACTATCAGCAACTTGAGGGAACAGCAGCTTCCTGCTTCAGCACATGGTCTCTTATCCCCACGTTTCATATCTTTCATGATCTTTACTCCTCAGTATCTCCTGGGCCAGTAAGAAAGTCTGACAAGGAAAGAGGTTACTTCCACAGAGCGTGGTGGTGGGTGCTGGCAGAGGGGTACCAGGCAGGGAGGGGAGGAGGAGCATGAGGGAAGGCTTTGGGAAGAGGGAATGCCAGACTTGAGTCATTTTTAAACAAGTTTTTTTTTTTAATGTTTTATTTATTTCTGAGAGAGAGAGAGACAGTGTGAGCAGGGGAGGGTCAGAGAGAGAGGGAGACACAGACTCTGAAACAGGCTCCAGGCTCTGAGCTGTCAGCACAGAGCCCAACGCGGGGCTCAAACCCACGAACAGTGAGATCGTGACCTGAGCTGAAGTCCGACACTCAACCGACTGAGCCACCCAGGGTCCCCTAAACAACTTTTAAAAAGTAACTGAAAAGGCAATTCAAGCACACATAAAAAAATAAAATCAAGAGACTTTATTTTATTTTATTTTTTAAAAATTTTTTAATGTTTTTTATTTATTTCTAGGAGAGAGAGAGAGAGACAGCGTGAGCAGGGGAGGGTCAGAGAGAGAGGGAGATACAG
>NW_027529647.1:489102-491948 GCF_008692635.1 Crocuta crocuta
CCCCGCGTCGGGCTCTGTGCTGACTGCCAGCTCAGAGCCTGGAGCCTGTTTCAGATTCTGTGTCTCTCCCTCTTCCGACCCTCCCCTGCTCACGCTGTCTCTCTGTCTCTCAGAAATAAATAAAACATTAAAATTTAAAAAAATAAAATAAAATAGAAATAGAAAAAATATAATCCAAATACCGTAAAAAGGTATCCACCGAAAATTCAGTTTTCTCCTTCATCCTTCCAAAGGGGACTCACAGCAGACAGTTCCTTGTGGATCCTTCCAGAAGGCTTCTGTCCATATACACATGTATATTCACTCCCTCGCACTGTGCTTCTGGTGCCTGACAACATCTGTCCACGTCAGGCCTTCATTCTTTTCCAGCTGCATAGTTTCCTAGTGTGGATGCACCTGGGATTATTTAACCACTCTCTCCCCATGGCCATCAAGTCGTCTCGGGAGCTTTCTCCATAGCAGCAATGATGCCATGAACACCCCCTAAGGCATGCTGAGCTCCCATGTGAGAGCCGCCCTGCAGAGGCAGGCAAGAGAGAAAAGTAAGGAAAGGGTTTCCAGGCAGAGTTGTGCCACATGGGCAAAGGCAGAGTCCCTGGCTATGGCCCACTTGGGCCGCAGGGAAGGGGTTGTGGGTGGGTAAGCTCTGTGCTGAGTTAGGGCTCTGCAGGCCCCAGGTCCACACCCCCCACCCCCACACACACACATATCTGTATTTCTGAAGCCTTGGCTCCTCGCCGACACCTGTTCCCAATGTTTGCTGGCTGGACCTGAGTTCCTTAGTGCCTGGTGGCCCCATCCCTGAAGAGAAAGGCCCTCTTGACGTATTTTGTCTTTTCGCTTTTCTTATCTTCTTAGTGGAACCAGGCAGCCAGAGCTGGAAGCATGTTAATGAGTATCTGCTGAACAAGTGAAGGAAGGAACTCACTGGAAGCAGTCAGCCCTCCCCAAGAAAAATGCCCAAATGGACACATTTTAAAAGCAGCTGTGTGGGGTGCCTAGGTGGCTCAGTTGGTTAAGCATCCGACTTCAGCTCAGGTCATGATCTCACAGTTTGTGGGTTTGAGCCCTGCATCAGGCTCTGTGCTGATGGCTCAGAGCCTGTTTCAGATTCTGTGTCTCCCTCTCTTTCTGCCCCTTCCTCACTCATTCTCTGTCTCTCAAAACTGAATAAATGCTAAAAAAAATTAAAAAAAATAAAAAAAAAAGAAGCTGTGAGGATGCACTGACCCCCTTAAGTGCATNTCTCTCAAAACTGAATAAATGCTAAAAAAAAAAATAATAATAAAATAAAAGCTGTGAGGATGCACTGACCCCCTTAAGTGCATCCACAGACACCTCATTAAGAATAAGGTTTTCGAGGGCACCTGGCGGTTAAGCATCCAACTTCGGCTCAGGTCATGATCTCACAGTTCATGGGTTCGAGCCAAACTTCAGGCTCTCTGCTGTCAGCACAGAGCCCTCTTCAGGTCCTCTGTCCTCTCTGTCTGCCCCTCCCCCGCCCCAATAAATAAACATTCACAACAACAAAAAAAGATAAGTTTTTCCTAGAGTCTCTGTAACACTTCAAAACTGAAGCCCTTAGATGGCAGGGACAAGCGATGGCCTCAAGGAAGCTGTGTTTCACAGATGCTCTGGGGTCTGGGGCAGTAAAAGCCTTTGGGGATCAACTTCCCCACCATCAGGCTTATTTTATAAATAAAAACATCTGGGGAAGGTACTAGCCTGAGGACTTGGGTGCCCAGTGGGGATCCTGCTCCCTCCCCTGCAGACCTCATTGCTTCTCCTTTCCAGCTGGGCTCAGACCCCACCCCCAGCACCCTCTAAAGTGGCAATGAAACTCCCCAGCTGTCTGGGCCCCATTTGGGCTCACTGCCAGACCGTTCACTGTCCAACTGCAGCCTTCTCAACTGGCACATGCCTAACCCGGGGGCACAGTCACCCAGTGTCTAACCCAGGCACACGGTGGCACACAATTTAACCTGGGTACACGCTGAATTGTGTAGCATGGCTATTTTGAACCAGAATCCAGCCGCTTTTATGACCAGCCATGAAGTAGTTCCATCATGCCAGTGCCTGGAGTTATTAAAGTTTCAAAGGATTTTTTGTCCACCCTAGATGGCTTGATAATGACCGCCACACTTCCTGCACATTTGGGCCAGGCACTGTGTTAAGTTCTCTGTGTGAATTCTCAACAGAACTCTCCTACTAACCTTTGGGGCTGAGGGCAGTTTGACAAATAAGGGCAGTCACTGTTTGACAAATAAGGAAACTGAGGCTGGGAGCCGTCAGAAGCCTTGCCAGGTGTCGGCTGACCGCTGACCGTTTGTGGCGGAAGTCATGGGGGATTTGATGCAAGGCAGGTGCGTGCTTTTCTCAGTTGTCATCGACACTGCCTCCACCTGAGTGTCATTCACGAGCCGGCAGGTCTTTGCCACACCTGTCTAGGGGGGCCCACCTGGGTGTGAGCCAAGGAAAGGAGAGCGCTGCGCCAAGGGGCAGCGGGGAAGTCAGGTGAGGCCCTCAGCCAGGGGGCGCGCCAGGCCCCGGGGAGGGGGTGCGAGGGTGGGGCTGGGTGTGCCCGGGAGAGCTGCCTGTGCGCCCCTGCCCACCTGCCAGCCACAAGAGTGCGGGGGCCGGGGAGGGTGGGCGGTGTCCCACCCGCATCCCTGGCCTGGCGCCCCACTCGCTCGCACCAGGCCTAGGGCGCGCGCCGGAGGGGGCTGGAAGCCCCGCCCGCCCGGTGGCCCCTCCCCCGGGAAGGTAAGCGCCACCTTCTCGGGGTGAGGCCAGGAGAGCCGGAGGCCAGCGGGCGCCCCGCCCCCCGGGAGTAGTGACCGCGCGCC
>NW_027529647.1:491974-492530 GCF_008692635.1 Crocuta crocuta
TCCATGAACTCGCTCTTCAGGAAGAGAAACAAAGGCAAATACAGCCCCACCGTGCAGACCCGGAGGTGAGGAGGCGCCGCCGGGGGAGCCCTGGGCGGGGAAGCACTTCCCGCGGCGCCGGGGGGGCGGCCTGGCCTGGGAAGCTGCAGGGGCCCCGCCAGCGTGGCCCAGGGTCCGGGGGGCTGAGCCGGGAGTGCGCGACGCGCGGGGACGCGGCTCCGGAGGGACACCCCAGAGCTGGCCCGCACTGTCAGGGCGGGGATGGCGATGGGCTGGGGGCGACCGAAGGGAAGTTTCAGGAGCCGAGGAGCGCAGGCTTGGGCGCCTAGAGGGCGGGGAACTGAGCTGGAAGCACCAGGGACCTCCGTGTCGCAGGGTCGCCTTGGCTGGAGGTTCTCCTGCGACTGGGAAGCAACGCGGGGGTGGGTAATGGTGTGTCGGGAGGGCCCTACACCCAAGGCAGGGGTGCCACGGGGGACCCAGGAGGCTTCGTCTAGAGGCTCACAGGAGAAGGGAAGTTGAGCTGGACGCGGTGCTGAGGGGGCGTCACTAGCGC
>NW_027529647.1:492735-495347 GCF_008692635.1 Crocuta crocuta
GACGGTGAGGGGGGTGGGGGCTGTCTGCCACCCCGCCCTCCCGAGATTCAGCAAGAAAAACCGGTGAGTGTGGGGTCCGTGGATGGGGGCACAGGCTGAGGCACCCCCTTTTCTTTCCCCCTCCTTGGCAGCCGCGCTGCTGTCTGCGCGGTGGCTGGGCGGCTTCGGGGCCTCCTTCTCATGCATGACTTCTCAGGGGTGTGCCCCACCCCCACCCCTCCAGCCCAGAAACTGGCGGCGTCTCTGAGCCACAGGTTCCCAGGGCGGTCTGGGAAGGGAATGACATGTCTTGATGTGTTTGCGTTGAGCCTGCAGCCCACGTCCGTTTTGATAAGCCTGATGGATTCACTTAATAACCGGTTTAGGGAAGCCTCCTGGAGATGCTGAGATTGAGGGAAGGGACGGGACTTTGACCCCTGCCTCTTCCCTTCTCTAGCAAATATGAGGTGGGGGCTCCTGGCTGGGAAGGTACACTTTACCAAGCTTCTCCTGACAAGGGGCTTCATTCAGGGGGAGACTCCACACTGCACAGCCCACCTGCTTGGGACTATCCACCCCAAGGTATCCTCACCTCCTTCAGGGCCCAGCTAAAGGTGTGAAGACTGTCCAGGGTTCCCACGGCACCCCTGTGGCCCAGCCCAGGCAGACCCTTCAGACAGGTGCAGGCAGGCCTGGGCACTGGCAGGGAAGTGTGGGCAGTCCCTTATCGTGAGTTCCAACCGTTTCAGAAGCTGCACCGCCCTGTGATCTCAGGGTCCCCATCTCTCCTATGTGCTGCTTCAAGCTCAGAGGCATTTATTTTCCTCCCTTCCAAAGTCCCCCACTCCCCAGCTTCCCCAGGCTTTCACAACCCCAGAGATTGGGCAGGGCCCTGCATGCTGTTCCTCTGTGTCTGGGTCCAGCTGGCTCTCAAACCTAGCTGGTGTCCCGTCCAGTCCCTGAGCTGCTCTCTGGGGCATTGCACAATCGCATACGCTGTGCCAGCCACGGAGGACTGTTCTGCTCTCCCCCCAGCAAGACTTGGGCCCCTCCAATCCTTCCCATATGCACCACCCACACACCAGGAGAAGGGCCAGGCCTCACCCTGCCCTCTGCCTCCTCCCTCTCTCCAGACCCCAATCCCTCCAGTTGCCTGTCTGGCGCCCCTAATAGAAGGTTGGACCTAACAAGGTTAGGATGAATTCATACAAGCTGGGAGGGTCTTTGCTTTCCTAACAGAGGATAGGAAGGAATTCCCATCCTTTATAGCTATGTGGACTCCGAGGGCCTGGGGTGGTGAGGATTCAGGGTCCTACCTCTCCATCCCAACCCCTTCCCTGCATACTTCTGACCCAAAGCAAACACCCTCTGCCCTTGGCTGACAGCCATTGATCCCAGATCTCAGCTTTGAGGTTTCTTTCTCCAGGAAGCCTTCCTGATTTTCCTAGGATGAGATGAGAGGCTGTCTTGGGCTCCATGGCCTGGAAGAGACACCGTTCTGAGTAGGGCCCAGGTGCTTCCATGCATGGTCTCACCTGACCAGTGCATCCCCTCGGCCCCTTCATGTCAATGGGGACAAGTTCATGGTCTAGGTTGTAGGCTAAGAGACAGCCTCCTGCCCCGTTCTCTCAACAGGAATCTTTTGAGTGTTTCCTGGTGCCTATCGCTGTCCTTGTAGCTCTAAGATGTGGTCGCTGGTCATGGGGCACTGACCCTCAAGTTACTCTTTCACCCAGAATTTTTTGGGGGGCCTCCTTTGTCTGAGGGAGGGTGGGGCTGCCCGCAAGATTCAGCATGGCATAGTGGGTGGAGCTCTGGCCCTGAGAGCAGGATGCCTCCCTTGTGGTCCACAGCTGCTAAGGGAAGTCAGAGAACCTCTCTGAACCTCAGTTTCCTCATCTGCAAAGCAGGGGTGGTGCAAATAAGTGTCTCCTGCATGGGGTCCTGGGGTGAGCAAATGTGACAGCAGACAGAATGCCCTTGGCACATAGGAAGTACCCAGACAGAGGCTAAGCATCACTGCCTCCAGCTGGGGGGACCCAGGACGAAGAAGCCAGGAGTCGCGACCTTCACACCCAGGCAGTCACACAAGAGCCCTCCTAGAGAAAACCTGCCCCTCCCTGTTTTGTCAGCCTGTTAGCGTCGGAAACTGGGGAGGGCCAGGACGGTGAACCGCGCTGGTTCCTAATAACAGGTGTGGGAGCCGATGTTCACACCTGAGGTAAAGACGGGGCCAGACCTGATGGTGCAGGTCACTGAGGATGAGGATGGGCATCCAGCCCGGCAGGGAAGGTCCGAGGAGACCTGCTCCCACCTGAGTGTTACCTGGTTGAGAGTACAGCCCCTAACAGCTGCCCCTTCCTGGGTATGCAATCTGGGGTGAGCTGCTTGGCCTCTGAGCCAGTGTTTTCTCACCTGGAGAATTGGCATAGCATAGTTATGATATCATTAGTATGAAGATGAAATGAAATGACGCAGAGGAAGAGTTGAAAGGTATAGGAGGCCTCCATCTACGGCAGTGATGGTGATTATAACTATTGAACAAGTGCACATAAGGCACCTACCACGTGCTTGGGATTGAACTGGATGCTGATGGACAGGCTGTGCACTGCACGACTCCAGGTCTGACATTC
>NW_027529647.1:496014-506867 GCF_008692635.1 Crocuta crocuta
CCCTGTACTTGATGGAGTTACGCGTAATTACAAGTGTAGTTACAGGACTGTGTCTTGGTGGCGGGACATAGAGCTGGATCTACGAGGCCTCTAGTCTGTCGGCTCCAGTGCTCCTAATGGGTCTGAAGTAAGAGCTGTCAGGGTGAAGGTGGAGACCTGCGAGATCTTTCAGGACTTCCTGGGGGAGGTGTCTGACCTGTCGTGGGGAGGAGCGGAATAGTTAAGATCCAGCTCTGGAGTAAAACTGAATTCTGCCTCTGATTTTGGCAAAGAAATTTAACCCTACTGTGCCTCACCTTCCTCATCTGTAAAATGGGACTAATTTTGCCCTTCCACACAGACCTGTGTCCCAGTAAGCACCCAGAAGCCTGGCCTCCCCTTCCAACCTCACCAGGGCTGCATCCATTCTTAATGGGGAGGTCCCTGTGTGGAAGGCAGGGCCCAAGGCTCTATAGGCTGGTGAAAGGGGTACATGCCCTCCTGGAAACCAGCTAGGGTGCCCTGAGTCTCCTGGTGGTTAAGAGCAGAGTCTCTTGTCAGCCAGGTGTGAGTTCAAGCCCTAGTTTTGCCCCTTCTGTCTGTGTGACCTTGGGCAGGTCACTTAACATCTGAGTCTTCGTTTCTTCATCTGTGAGATGGGTGTAATGATAGCAACCCCCAGCTGTGAGGTTGCTGGGTGCCCAGCCCCAGACCTGACTCACAGTGAGTGCTCAGTAAACTATAGCAGCCAATACGAATAATCACAGACTATTAAGGGTAAGGATAGTGTTAAGCCCAGAGCTAACCATGCAACTAACTGGTCTCCTCTCCCTGGGTGGGCAGAAGCTCAGCTGACTCTCATCCATTCCCCTTAACATTCATGTGGCCCCCACTTCAAGCAGACACAATGGAGACACACATGGACACATTGATCAGCAACAGCTGGAAAGCCTGGAACACTCTGGGGAGGGTTCTATCAGTAAAGCCCACCTCCACCCACAGGGGTGACTTGGACTGGAGTGACCTGGCCAGCCATTTCTCAAGCACCTACTGTGCACAGCCCAGCACAGCCGTGGGTATTATAGCATCTCATTCTGACAGCGAGACCGCCAGGCTGGTGTTCATGTCTCTTTTCACAGAGGATAACACTGAGGCCAAGAGCAAAGGCACTCAGCTTGGGCTCACAGCTTACAGGTGGCTGATGCTGGGGGCCCAGGGGCCCCTGGGAAGGGAAACTGGGTCTTCCCACCCACACCTGGGTCTGGTGGCAGCCATCTCCAGGGACTGCCCCAGGCTGGATGGTGGAGTCACTGCCTTTGTATTCCCTGACTCCGCCCCAGCAACCCTGTCCGCCTCTCCTCACTCTGGCTTTGCCCTCACTTGCCCAGTCCTTTCTCTTGGCAGAGAGAAGGAGACCTGATGAATTAGACTGAGGACAGAACAGCACTGATCTTTAGAATGGCCGCTAACGGCGGCGCTTCCAGCATTGTCAGGGGCAGTCATCTGGGGACCGGAAGTTTTGCGGGGGGGAGGCTGAATTCAATTTGTACCATTTAGGCAACACCCTAAGGAGGGTGAGGGGCACCCAGAAGGCCCTGCGGAGAAGCTGCCTTTCAAAGCATTTCCGAGTCTCCTTGTCAAGGGAGGAAGACCTGGGATTCCCAACTCCTTTTACTCCAGGCAAGGCTACCTGCCACTCTCCCAGTCTGCCTGCCCCAGCCTGTCTCTGAAGGGGGAAGAGGGAAGTGGCCTCTGGTCTTTGTTCTCTCTGCTTTTGGTGGTGAGGAAGGGAGGCCCCTGGGTTCCAGGCAGAAGTCTGCCGTCTGCAGCGGCCAGCCCCATGTTTTCATCTCCTTGCCCTGCCTACACAGCCAGCAGCCCAGGCCTTCTTGCCTGGTGTACTTAGAGTAGCCTCTTCATAGTTCCAGCTTCCACTCAGACACCTTAGTCCCTTCTCCCCATGGCAGCCAGGGAGCTCTTTGCAGTATGCAAATCTGATCCTGTCCCCTGTTGCTTAACCCTTGCCCCAGGCTTCCCTTTGCTCTCAGGCTCTGGTTGCTGCAGCCCTGCATAGCACAAATGTGTGCCCTTCACCCTGTCCTTTCTGCACTGCGTCCAGCCACATAGCCTTTGCACACACTGTTCCTCCTGCCTGGAATGCCCTTCTCACCCCTTTTGGCTCATTTCTCTTCCTCTTTCTTGGTTGGTCTCTGTTCCTTAGGGAAGCCCTCCCTAAGTTCTTGTTTTGCCCATCTCCTGGGTCCTACCTCAGCAGCCATTTGACTCTGTTCCTTTGGGCAGATGGGAATGAAGGTCTGTCTCCCTCCCTGCCTCGTGGCCCCCTCCCCAAGACTGGCTGGTGCAGCACATGTGCTGAATGAATGAGTGAATGAATGAAAGAGGGTGAGCCATGGAGGACTGCTAAGATTCTCTACCTCCTTAAACCTGTTACAGAGCACACACTGGTGTGTGCATGCACACACACTGACCAAGAAGGTCGGGGGTGGAACAGAATGTGAAGGCCTGGAGAGAGCACAGCTCTGACCATCCCCATCCAGCCACCTTCTGTGTGCTCAGTAAACAGGCAGCAGCAACAGTGCAGGGTGGTAAGTGCTAAGGTAGTGGAGGGAGAGGGGCCCTGGCGCAGCCGGGAGGGTGTCTGAAGGACCCCCAAGGGTGGGTGGATCAAGAAAGCACGGGAGGGGGCGGGGGGGATGAGGCAGAGGGGGTATGCATCCGCTCCCATTCGCACAAGCATGAAAAGTCATCAGTGAACAGAGTTAATGAAGGATACAAAGTGTATGTTTATGTATATTTTTAAAAACATTCATACAAAGCAATATAATGTTTCTGAATGCAGACCCAGATATGTGGTAAAAGCCTGAAATAGGCTTAGGAGGAAACCAGCAGCCCCAAAATTACCCTACCCCGGAGGAGGGGGCTGAAGGGATAAAGGATGGTAACAGAATATTTCTTTGTAAACAAAACCCAGAGCAAATGTGGCGATGTGGGAACATTGGCCAAGACGCGGTGGTAGGATTCTTTTCTGTGCTGCTCTGCGTGTTTGAGCCAGACCATGAGTGTTCAGGTCTTTTAAAGTGAGGGGCGGGATGGGCAAGAAGAACCGGCAGCAGGAACAGTGTGGGCCAGAGCCCGGAAGGGAGACTGGAGTCCAGCATCTCAGAGTCCTGTCAGTAGTGGGAGAAGGGGTCTCAGGGAGGACGAGGAGGTGACCTCAGGAGGGACCAGAGGGACAAGAATGGAGGCCGAGCAGGATGGTTCCAGATGGGGAGACACAAACGGGAAGTCTCGGGAAGTGGGGAGGGACTTTGTGCCCTGATGACTGTCAGGCTTATGCACGCGGATGCCTCCCTCCCCGCCACTCCCCTCCCCCAGGTGTGAACATACAAGAGGCTCTGGGGTTGAGCTGCTCTAAGTTATGATCATGCTGTGTTTTTTCGGTAATACCACCCAGATCTCCATCTTGCAGGCGAGGCTCAGAGTTTCTGAGCAGGCTCAGTAGCCTGCCCAAAGACTCTGAGCTGCTCTGACACGGGCAGTGAGAACTGGGAGCAGGCAGGCTGGCCACCAGGGTGTCCCAGCTGGCCGCCTGGCCCACCCTTTGCTGGGGTTTTTCAGGTCTTCTCACTGGCCGGCTGCTCCACCTGCTGTCTGCTGCCCCTGAAAGGCTGCGTGGCTGCAGCAAAACAGTCCTGTGCAGAATTCCTTGCTGCCCCAGCAGCCTGGGCTCAGATTTCTTGTTGTTGTTACCAAATTTTATTTTATTTTTTTCTTAAATAGTTTATTGTCAGGTTGGTTTCCATACAACACCCAGTGCTCGTCCCCANCACTTAGGCTCTTTCCATGTTTTGGCTATTGTTGAGAGTGCTATGAACATTGGGGTCCATGGGCCCCTGTGCATCAGCACTCCTGTATCCCTTGGGTAAACTCCTAGCAGTGCTATTGCTGGGTCACAGGGGAGTTCTAGTGTTGATTTTGTGAGGAACCTCCACACTGTTTTCCAGAGGGGCTGCAGCCTGGGCTCAGATCTCAGCTCCTAACTTTTATGCTCCCCACTCTCCATCCTGGGCACGGAGACGTTTCGGTTCCACCTGAAGGTTGAGGAAGCAGTCAGCGTTTGTGCCAAGAACTGAGAGGACTCGGTCCTGCTGCCTCACATAAGGAGCTCGACTCTTCCCAAGTGTAAAATGGGCAACCAGTGCCTCCCTGTTCCTGATGGGGAAACTGAGGCCCATGGGCAGGGACAGAGGGCATGGTGAGTACAGTAGAAAACCTGAGTGGAGGAGCTGCAGATTCACCTTTTAGGCCCAGGTGTGCTGCTTGTCGGCTGTGCTTCCGGCCACATTCCCGCCCCTCTCTGGGCTTGAGGAAGGCAGGGACTTTGCATCCTGTTCAGTCCCTCCATCCCCCCAGGAGTGGTGCCAACCACGTAGTAGGTACTCAGTAAACAGGGGCAGGAGGTTTGTCTTGAATCTGTGACTGTGGAGAGGACGGCATGTAGTAGGTGCTTAATAAATGGAGACTGGTACTCCTTGCCACTGGTCTTGAACCCAGAATGATGTCCTGCCACCTGGGTGTACCGAGATTCCCTGGAGCCCTATTTAAACCTTGCAAAAGTCTTCAAGACATGGTATTACCTGAGGCAGCTTGAACTCCTGCATGTGTTGGGTTATGAGAGGCTGAAAGCACACGGCTGACATGGGCCTGGAGGTAGGGTGTCCTTCCCTGGGCAGAAACCGATCAGGCCACCAGGAAAGGGAGCCCTAGTTACTACACCAGCAATCTTCTCTTCAGGATATACTTCCCCAGGATTAATAGATGGGTGTGAAGGATTTTACTGCCTAATTACCATGGAAGTTTCTAGTAAGGAGAGTATCAGTCAATTGACCAATCAATCTGGTATTTAGTGGATGCTTCCTGTGTACTGCTTTCTTACAAGACTTCCTTCCCGTAGAGATCTGGGGATTCTTCCTCAGTCTGCTCCCCTAACACTGTGACACACTGCTGTGGTTCATTTCCTGGTTCTCAGGTGATGTCCAGGCCCTGTCACAGACTGAGGAAGTCAGAATCTCTGGGGTGGGGCTCACACTTCAGTCTTTTGTTGGGTCACCAGGGGCACAAACCGCACATTTACACTGATTACTTCCTTCCATCTTGTCCTTGAGGTATGGACACCTTGCTTTCCTTTCCCTTTTCAGTAGCAGCTGCCTGGTCTGTCATGCTCTATTCCTTTACTCTCAACCTTCCTGCATCATTCCTTTTCAGGTATGTGTCTTGTAAAATAGCACAGAGGTGCTTTTGTTGTGTTTTTGTATTCTCACCTGAGAATCTTCTATTTTAACAGAAGAGTTTAATTCATTCACGTTTATTGTAATGACTAATGTGTTTGGACCTACTCTTGCCATGTTAGTTTGTATTTCCTGTTTATCATGATTTCTCTTTCTTTTTGCCTCTCCTCTGCATTTTGTTGGATGAAGCTATATTTTCACAATTAAGATAGGATGTCTATAAGGCCTGAATGGGACAGAGTTGATGAAAATAGCCTGACCCAAGCAATTAGAGTTATCAGGGTGCTTTTCTAATCTTGTTTATTAAGTTAGAAACCTTTGCGCTTACCTATCTTTTTTAGGTGTGTGTGTGTGGGGGGGGGGTAGCTTAATTCCAGGCCTTACATAGGTTTGGGGTTCAATAAGTATTGAATAGATGTTTGATAGCATGTTAATAGCTCCTGTCTCAGGGGCTTGTAATGGAGAACGGCCTGTATGAGGAGTGGAGAGATGAAGAGGAGCTGGGGTGGTGGTGAAAGTTTATTCAGCAATGGTTGATTCTCTAGAAAACTGGCTGGAATGACAGCAGCCCCCAGTCTGGATGCTGACTAGCCCAATGGCCCCAGGCAAGTTGCCCTCCTCCCTAGGCTCAGTCTGTCCACTGGGAACAATTGCACTAGAAACAATAATAGTACCAACCTCGAGGGGTTGTTATGAGAATCAAAGTGGAAACATGTGTCAGGCCCTGGGATAGGGTGTGGCTCAGGGAGGTGTTCCTTCTGTGCCAAGTCCTTCCTCCCAAAAGGCCTGCTCAGAGGGACAGACTGGGATCTCCTCGTGGTGGCTTCTCTGGAGAAGGTCTCAGACTCATTTGCCAGCACTTTTACTCAAACACTGGGATTCATTGTATTAAGGAAGAAGCCAGCGTAAATCACTAGGCCTCCCCTGGATGGTAAGCACCTTGCTGCTTCCTCCTAGCTCCCCAGTGTCTCCCTGTCATTTTGTGGTTTGGTACTGATGACTCCCTTGTTCTGAGAAGGTGGTCCTGGAGTCTGTTCAAATCCTGGCACCACTACTTCCCATCTGTGTGACGTCGGGTGGGTTTGTCATCCCCTCCAAGCATCCGTCCTCTTCATCTGGAAAATGGGGACATAGGAATTGTGGCCATCCTGTAAAACGTCTGCTCAGTTCAATACCTATTTATTGAGCCCCTAGCCTATGGAAGGCTTGGAATTAAAGAAAACAAAGGGCCCCCCAAAAGATAAGTACATTCTTTCTGTCCAAAAGTTTATAGCCTAATGGACAGGATTTTTTTGGTTAATGTTTGTTTATTTTTGAGAGAGAGCGCACTCACAGAGAAGTTGTAGAGAGAGAGTAGGGGCGAGGGGACAGAGGATCTGAAGTGGGCTCAGTGCTGACAGCACAGAGCCCAATGTGGGGCTCAAACCCACAAACCGTGAGATCATGTCCTGAGCCTAAGTCAGACGCTTAACTGACTGAGCCACCCAGGCGCCCCTGAGCAGCAATTTTTTTTTTTTAATTTGAGGGAGAAAAAGAGGTGGGGGAGGAGCGCAAGAGCATGGGTTGGGGAGAAGGTAGAGCGGGGGTGGGGGGGAGAGAGAATCTTAAGCAGGCTCCAGCCTCAATGTGGATGAGCCGGTACAAGGCTCATTTCCATGACCATGGAATCATGACCTCAACTGAAATCAAGAGTCAGATGCTCCACCAACTAAGCCACCCCGGAGCCCCAGCCTAAGAAAAGTGCCAAATGGAGGCACTTGGCTGGCTCAGTTGGTAGAGCATGCAACTCTTGATCTCGGGGCTGTGAGTTGGAGTCCCACATTTGGTGTAGAGATTACTTAAAAATAAATACCTTTAAAAAAGAAAGTGTCTGATGGCTGACTATAAGGGTGCCTTTCTCCTGCGGCTGCAAGATTCCAGTGGATGTTGCATGAAGGCGCTGAGTGGGTGATAGGCACTTAGCAGGTGCTCTCAATGTTTCATTGTTCATATTCAGCGATCATTTCCTGAGTGCCTACTGTGTGTGCCTTTGTGTCAGGACAGATGTCTGGGAGGAACAAGCCTTTGCTCTCTCAGCCAGGCAGTGTTTAAAAACGAGCTGAGAGACACCCAGCACCAGAGATAAGCCTCCCACCAGGTCTGGGCATCCCCAGGGAGCCTGGCTGGCCCCAGAGGCAGGCAGGACCCAGGAGAAGATGACCCCGGCAGCAGGCAGCCAGGCACCTTCCCTGCACTCTAGGATGGGTGAGGCTGGTTCTGGGGAGAGGTGTGCACTCCTTTGCATTCCAGACATTCCAAAGCTGATGCCTCCTGCCCACCCTGCTCCTGTGCACACCCAGCGGGACAGAATTAATCCCAGAAGGGAGGGACAGTAGATGTGATCAAGGAGAACATGGGGACTGACTTCCAGCTGGAAGACAAGGTGGTCCTGGCCAAGAAGGGAGGGCAGTTCCCACTAGATGTGACCTGTGCCTACCACTTCCCGTCTCTACACACAGAAAGAGAAAGTTGAGTTGTGACCAATGGGGGACAGAGCAGGGACAGCCAGGGCAGGGGCTTATGGCAGGGCTGTGGCACTTCTCGTCTCTGGGGATGTGATCGATTTCCAGAGTGGCAGGTCGTGAAAGAGGCCAGGACAGGAAAGAGGCCATTCTCCCAGCCTGAAGGGAGGGGTGGCTAGGAAGCAAGCCAAATGTCTCTGGCTCTGCCCTGTGGCCCGTGGGAAGGATGCTGCAGCTCTGGGGGCCTGGGAAGGGGCATTGGGCTGTGGTTTACGTGCCCTGGCACTCTCCACCCAGGTACCATGCTCTACTGGGTACAGCTGGGAGCCCTGGATTGTTTTGAAGTCAGGCAGCCAGGAACCTGTAGATAAGTTGGGACAGGTGTCTGGGCAGCCTGTGTAGGTCTGGCGGGACAGTGGCAGAGAGCAAAGGGAATGATCATTTATTATGTGTCCCTGGGTACCAGGCTCTGAGCAGGACCACTAGATGCTCTGAGCATCTATCAGCTTTCTTATGGAAGAACTGATGGGCTTAGAGCAAAGAGGTCCAGAAGCCACAGAATCACCTAAACCTACACACACCATCCTACTTGGGAACCAGTGGCCACACAGAGTGTGCCTAGAACGAGCTCAGATGTGCTGCAAGCTAAGACTACATGCCGGGCTTTGGAAGACATGATATGAAAAAGGAATGTAAAATATCACATAAGTATCACATTAATAATGTTCTGGGGCACCTGAGTGGCTTAATTGGTTAAGCCTCTGACTTTTGATTTCAGCTCAGGTCATGATCTCACAGTCATGAGATCAAGCCCCCCATCAGACTCTGCTTGGGATTCTCTCTCTCTCTCTGCCCCTACCCTGTTCTCTCTCTCTCTCAAAATAAATGAACATTAAAAACAGTAACATTCGGGGCGCCTAGGTGGCTCAGTCAGTTGAGCATCCAACTTCGGCTCAGGTCATGATCTCATGGTTTGTGGGCTCGAGCCCCACATCAGGCTCTGTGCTGACAGCTAGCTCAGAGCCTGGAACCTGCTTCAGATTCTGTGTCTCCCTCTCTCTCCGACCCTCCCATGCTCACGCTGTCTCTCTCTCTCAGAAATAAATAAAAAACATTAAAAAATTTTCTTAAATAATGTTCTGTCGACTACCTGTCAAAATAATTTTAATATATTTAGTTAAACATCATGTATAAAAACTAAGTTCACCTATTTCTTTTGACTTTTTTCATGGGGCTGCTAGAAAATTTTACCAACATGGCTCGCAGCCTATTTCTCTTAGACAGCAGTGCCCTTGAACGCAAAGGGACAGAGTACCAAACCCTCACTTGGAGACCTTTCCTACCTATGAAATGTGTCTTTCTGTTTGCCACTCTGCTAGTAGACGCCATAACCCTACTTACGGATGAGGAGATTGAAGTGGGCAGGAGAAATGGCACGTTGAGTTTTGCCAGACGCTGGCTCAGCTCGGGGACACATTGTTGGGACTGGCATTGTGTTGGGTGCTGTACACATGGCAAAATGGACAAACTAGACCAAAGCCCGGCAACCCTGAGCCTTTGCCGTGTGACTGCCGCATCCAAAGGGCTTTACAGGAATTGTCTCCTTCAAGTGTCTGAACCCTCTGGTGGGACCAATTCTCATCTCCTTTTCACAGAAAACAGCCACAGGGGGGCTAAGGAGCCCACCCAGGCAGACCAACACCGGAGTCTACGTTGTTGGTCTGTGCCAGGAAAACTCAGTTTCCTTCCCTGCAGGCAGGGTAAAGAGGAAAATGGGCCCGCTGGTTCAGTGTGACTTGGGCACAGAGTGCAGAAGGCGGCAAGGCTGGCTCTCACTGCTAGCTGGGGGGTTGGTCATTCGCCCTGGGAGGGCCTGGGTCTCTCCTGGAGGGCGGAGGCTGGGAAGCAAATCCTTCTAGTGGCTGCTGAGCTTGGGAAGGACATAGAGGGGCTGAGCGGGCCAATGGGCATGCAGTCAGTAAACCCAGTCTTAGCCAGGGTGGTCCTGGAGGAGAGCTCTGGACAGAGACCCGGAGAAGGCACAGCCTGAAGCACAAAAGGCTGGGCACAGGTTGAGGGCTGAGGGCCCTGTGGGCTGTGGCAGGAGCATGAGCTCTATTCCCAGAGCACTTGGGAGCCCTGGCAAGGTGGAGGCCGGACAGGAGTGAGACCGGGTTGTGTTTGAAATGGACCAAAGCGGGCTGGGGGCAGCAAGTCTCGGGGAGACGGTGGGGGTACAGTGGTCCGGGTGAGCCATAGCAGCCTTGATGAGGCTGAGACCACAGAGCAAGGGAGGAGATCGGTTCCAGGTTGCACCAGGGGAGGGAAAGGCGGGGATCTGGGTTCCACTTGAACAACCAGGTGGACAGGCCCATCCTGCCCTCCCTGTGTGTGGTTTCCCCCCTGCAGACAGGGGAGAGTGCTCAGAACAACAGAAACCCTGTGGTGGAAACACCCCACACCCTTCAAATCCCAAATCTGATTCTAAGCCTAATCCCAAGACAGTTCAGCCCGACCCGGCCTGGGATCCACATCCCTCCAGCAGCCTCACTGCCCATATATGCACACCAGCCTCTCCCTGCTTGGATTGGAGGACACATTTCCTAATATCGAAGTTACCTGCGAACCTCCCATGCCTGGGCGAGGCAACAACCTCAGGGGGGAGCCAGAGCGAATCTTGGCTTGCGCGAGGATCAGCATGAATGGCACGGCGGCCTGGGGTCTCTTNGGGCTCGGCTGCTGGCTTTTATCAGGTCCTTAAAAGGAGCCCAGGTCCTTGGACAGTGACCTGAGTGGAAGCAGAGAGCCTGGGCTGTCCCAGGCAGCAGCACTCTCTCATTTAACCTCTGGCCCAGGCCTGTGGCATGCATATTGTGATGATCTCCCCCCCGCCCCCCACACACAGATGGGGAAGCTGAGGCTCAGAGAGGCCACGTAATTCGTAATTCAGTAAGGACTGCATCAGGATTCGAATACAGGTCAGCTGCCTTCTGTCTGGGTGCTTAACCATTAGGCAAATACTGCCCCCTTGAGCTGTGGAAAAGGGTGAGGGGCACCTGCACAG
>NW_027529647.1:506992-547986 GCF_008692635.1 Crocuta crocuta
GATGCCTGTGTTCATTCTCTTTTCCTTCCCATGTACTCCATCTGTGGTGTCTAGATGACCTGAGGGCCACCTCTGTCCCCACTTCTCTGCACAGCACCCCTGCTGGCCTGCTGACCGGCTCCCTGCATTGCTGCTGACCTCCTGGGCCGTGAGTGGCCACCTGTAAAGCAGGTTGGACGGTGGTTATTGAGTTTCTAACTCCTGGTGATAGAATGGGTACCTGATGCCATTTACGGCTCTCAGCCTCTCTCCCTGCAGTTCTAAACCTCCCAGTACATCCTGGGACACAAAGAGGTACCTGTTCCAGGCTGGCACCTGCAGGCTCAAACCCAAAAAGCCCTTGTTTGTCCCTCAGCGTGTCCTCAAACCCAGCCCAGGGCTTTGAGAACATGCCAGGTGCCCCCTGACCAGCCTGCACCCCATTTTTCCTTCCTTGTGCCAAGAGTCTCATTTGCAGACGAGACCATATACATGGGGCACCTTGTCACCTTGGACAGGACTCCGGCCCTCCTGGGCTCATGCCAGACTGTGGCTTCCTCAGCCCAGGAGAAGAAAATGAGGGCTGATTCTCAGGAGGAACGGGCCAGAACCTGCCAGCGACCCCCACCTGCTTGTGCAAGCCACACGGCAGCACCTGGGCTGGGCTAAGGGGGCTGTTGTGGGGACAGCTGAATCCTGAGCCCCACCAGCTTTTCCCAGGTGGGGTCTTGGGCCATAGCATCCCACCTCCTCCCTGCCTGTCCGCAGAGGGGTGTCCTGGACGCCATTCTTATCACCAAGAAGCATCTACTCCTATAGGGGTTTGCCAGAAAACCCAGAAATCTAGAAGGAAAGTTTTCTTTAAACTATAGACTGGGGCTTCCTGGGTGGCTTGGTTGGGTGAGCCTCTGACTCTTGGTTTCAGCTCAGGTAATGATCTCGAGGTTTCATGGGTTTGGGCCCCACGTCAGGCTCTATGCTGACAGTGCAGAGCCTGGTTGGGATTCTCTCTTTCCTTCTCTCTTTATCCCTACCCCACTCACACTGTGCTATCTCTGTCTCTCTCGAAAATGAATAAATAAACTTAAAAAAAAAAGTGTTAAACTATAGACTTGTTTCTGATTCCCCAGTTTTCCGGTAATGTCCTTTTTCTGCTCCAGGACCTCACATCGAATTTAGCGGTCACATCTCCTTAGGCTCTTCCAGGCTAATTCCTCAGTCTTCTTTTATGACCTTGACACTTGGGGAGAGGGCTGGTCAGGTGTTTTGTAGAGTGTCCTGCAGTCTGGGCTTGTCTCCGGCTCCTAGCCCTGAGATGGACGTCATATATTAGGAAGGGTTCCTTGGAAGCAATCTTGTGTCCTCGCTACCTAGTGTTGGGAGCTCCACACTATCAACATGACTTCTTTCCTCTCCATCGTGAAGTTACTGATTTTCAGAAGGAACTTATTTTACAGGACCCCACACCACTGGCAAGCAGGAGTCCGTGTGCATAGCTCAGGGAGCAGTATAAAGGCTCAGGTGCATTGTGAATGCCCCCCCCTCCCCAACACCGTGGGCGGTAAAAGTGCAATGATTACGTGTTGTGTGAATGAATGGTCATCCTTACCATTAGTGAGGTACCATTAGTGAGCCCCTACAATGTGCTGAATAATTTGAGTTTCTTCACTGAACGAGTACCTGTTGAATGTCTCCTACGCACCAGGCAGTGGTTAGGCGCTGGTGAAACCAGGGACACCCCACTCGTGCACCAAATGACCTCTGATTGCTTTTGGGACTCTAGAGGCTACCCTGAAACTTGATTCAGGTGTTTCCCGAACTGTCCCTGACCCTCCCCCACCCACCTCACTCAGCTAAGTAGGATGGACTCTTCCCATTTCAGACATAGTGAAATGGAGGCTCAGGAACATAAAGTAGCTTCTCCGAGGTTCTACCAATGGTTGGCACGGTCAGGATGTGAACCCTGTCTGGCCCCATATACCGGCTACCCCTGTATGACCTTGGATAGGGGCCTTTGCTTCTGATGGCCACGGTTTGCTCATCTCTGTAATGAGCAGGTGGGGCTGGATGACTTCCCAGACACCTTCTAGTGCCAAAGGCCACTGCCCTGAGAACCTGTGTCCGTGTAAAACTTCTGAGTAAGTAGAAGGAGGCTGGGTGTGTCCCTCTCTAAGCCTGTCACTCAGACCTGCCCCCCTTCTCTGGGGTGGGGGCACCTCTGCTTTCCTGGCTCAGCCGGTGATTGTCATCTCCGTGGGTGAAACAAGACCGGATGAGGGTGGTGGGGAAGGGCTGTATCTTGGTCTCCATCAGTCGGGCTGATGCCCTGTCTGGCTGCCCCGGTGGGGCTTATTAGTGAGATGAAAAGCTGGACCTGCCAGGCCAGTTTCCAGCCCCCGTAGCATCTGTGCCGTGTCTCTGCTGGCCCCCAACCTGCCCACATTCCTGCACTCCTGGCAGGAGGCTTGGAGCTCTCAGAGGGACACTGAGCGCTCTCCCAGCCAGAATACAGGATCCTATGGGGCTTCTCATTCCGGATCCAAACCCACAAGGCCGAAGTGCTAGGGCTGTGCCCCAGAGACCTGGGTTAGAAGCCCAGCTCTCCTTGTTTTTTGGTAGTGGGACTGTGGCCAAGTTACTGAATCACTCTGTGCCTCAGTTTCCCCATCTGTAAAATTGGAGAACTGTGCTACTTCAGGCTCTGGTAGGATTAAAGAAGCTAATCTATATGTGACTTGCTTAGCACCCATGGGCATGTGGTCGACACTGTGCGTGTTAACTAGCATCTTCCAGGCAGCTGGGCATAGCCTGGAGCTGGTCTAGCTTCTGTGGAAAACAGGATAAAAGGCAGGAAGGCTCAAGGGGTTGGGGGAAGAGGAAACAAGTCCCCATCACTTAGAAACCGCACTTGCCAATATTTTTGGTATCAGATTTATTTATGTATTTATTCATTTACTTTTTAAATGTTTATTTTGTTTTTGCGAGTACACAAGAGAGGGGTAGGGGCAGAGAGAGAAGAGGGGAGGGGCAGAGAGAAAGGGGAACAGAGGGTCTGAAGCGAGCTCTGTGCTGACAACAGAGAGCCCGATGCGAGGCTCGAACTCATGAGCCGTGAGATCTTGACCTCAGCCAAAGTCAGACACTTAACCAAGTGAGCCACCCAGGTTCCTTGGTATCAGCATTATTGAGACATAGCTCACATACCATACCATTCACTCATTTAAAGTATACAATTAAATGGTTTTTAGTATATTTATAGAATTACACAACTATCAATACCACAACCAATTTTAGAACATTTTTGTCACCCCAAAAGGACACCCCATACCTTTCAGTGCTCACTTGTCAGCCCCCCACTCAGCCTGGGCAACAACTAATCTGCTTTCTGCTTCCATGGATTGGCCTATTCTAGATATTTCATATAAATGGAATCATACGATACATGACGTTTTGTGTCTATCTCCTGTCACTCAGCACAATGGTTTTGCAGTTCATCCATGATATAGCAGGTGTCGGTGCATGCTTCCTTTTTACGCTGAGTAATATCCCATTGTATGCCACATTTTGTTTATCGGTTGATGAACATTTGTGTTTTCATTTTGGGGCTCTTGTAAATAGTGCTATTATGAACATTTGTGTTTGATTCCAGTTTTTGTGTGGACCTATATTTTCATTTCTCTTGGGTAGATATTTAAGAGTGGAATTGCTGGGTCATGTGGCAACTTTGTGTTTAACTTTGGTTTTTACATTATGTTTATTCCTTTTCTGAGAGAGAGAGAGAGAGAGAGAGACAGATAGACAGACAAACAGAGCCCAAGTGGGGGAGG
The DNA here is from genome assembly GCF_008692635.1 of Crocuta crocuta. NCBI lineage: Eukaryota > Metazoa > Chordata > Mammalia > Carnivora > Hyaenidae > Crocuta > Crocuta crocuta. The sequence continues at coordinate 510,799 of NW_027529647.1, forward strand.
GGCAGAGAGAGAGGGAGACACAGAATCTGAAGCAGGCTCCAGGCTCTGAGCTGTCAGCACAGGTCCTGATGCAGGGCTCGAACCCAGGAACCAAGAGATCATGACCTGGTACATGGTAGGACGCTTAACCAACTAAGCCACCCATGTGCCCTTTAACTTTTTTTTTAAGTTTTTATTTTCTATTTTTTGAAACAGAGAAAGCACAAGCTGGGAAGGGGCAGAGAGAAAGGGAGACAGGATCTGAAGTGGGCTCCATGCTTACAGCAGGGAGTCTGATGCCAGGCTCGAATCCACAAATCATGAGATCATGACCTGAGCTGAAATCAGATACCCAATCAACTGAGCCACCCGGACACCCACTTTTTGAGGAATTTCCAGACCTTACAAAGCAGCCGCACCATTTTACAGTTCCCACCAGCTGTGAGCAAGCGTTCTGATTTCTCTGTATCCTTGTCACCAAATCATTATGGTCTGTCTTTTTTATTATTACCATCCTAATGGGTGAGAAGTGGTATCCCATTGTGGCCTAGGGCACTTGGCATTGTAAATTAATTGGTTACATGTCTTGGATGTGCTGGCAGCCTTGTAGGATAGTCACATGGGTCATTTAAGACACAGACTTGGGGGCCTGCCTGGGTTGGAATTCTGGCTGTAACATTTAATTACCATGTGACTTTAGGAAAGTTACTGAAACTCGTTGGTCCTCAGTTTCCACATCTGCAAAGTGGGGATAATAAGATGATTACCCACTGGGCCAACACCTACCTCACAGGGTTGTAATGAAGATTAGGTAAGAAATGAGTGGAGAGCCTGGTGTATGGAAAGTAAATCTGAGCTCATACTATTTTGGTGATGGCTGTTGCTGGAGGTTGGCTTGCGATCTTTCCAGTACCCTGTGAGGAGCTGTGAGCCCCGTGTTTGACGAAGTGGCCTCTAGAGCAAGACTGCCCTGGGAGAGAGTCCTGGGACCCCATTCACAAGCTGTGTAACGCTGAGTAGGCATCTTGACATCTCTGAACCTTGGTTTCCTGTAACCTATCCGTAAAGGGACACACTAGCTTTTCCCAGAGCTTAGGGTGAGGATGTCACAGGCAGTACCTGTGAATGTGCCTGATGTCTGGTGAAGCCTGTGCAGTGTCAAATTATCGTGATGCCCTTGTGGTCATCCCCTGGTAACAGATGGATAAACTGAGGCACCTCGAGGGAAGGTGCTTGCTTGAGATGGTCCAAGCAGAAAATGGCCCAACTGGACTTGGAACCAATGCCTTTCTGGCCAGAAGCTCTCCCCGACCCTCCTTTCTTCTGTGCCAGGAACACCGGGTTCCCGGGACTGGCTGTCCCACCCCTCCCCTGCCCCCTTCTGGTGCTGGGCTTTGGCTGGACTAAGGGGCTGAGGTGGGGTCCAGATGGCGCGTCCTCACACTGCCTGATCAGCGAAGGGCCTGCTGTGGAGTTGGCCTATTGTCCTGAGTTGGGGCTGGGCCAGGCCAAAGGCTCCCACCTAACCCACACTGCAGCTTCCTCATGCTGGCTTGAGCAGTCATGGGTTAAATATTTGGGTTCAGACTCGCTCCATCTGACTGCAGCAGGCCAGGCTGAGGGTCAGTGGTTCTGTGGGCGGAGGGGCCTGGAAGTGCTCATGTTCCCCTGTGGTCTGACCAGGGGGTGGGGGCTGTGGGCTCAGCCCGTGACCTGGCAGCCCGTCCTTACTCAGATCCTCTACACATAGTCCCTCCTTAGCCTTCCTTGCCTTCTCTCCTGAATACCACTTTTCTCTGCCGCAGGACTGCTCAGAGCCTTTATTGGCTCATGGACTTCCAGAGGGGCCAGGTTTTCTGAACTGCCTTGACTGACAAAGCCTTCATTCTGGGAGTGATTTACAGGACTGGACTTCCTGGGACCCCACTTGAGGAAAAGCTGCCTCCTTGACTGACTTAGCAGAGGGTGCAGCTGGGTTTTGTTTCTTTCCCCTAGTACCTGTGTGTCCAGGGCTGGCACAGAGCAGGCTCTCAGGCAGGGTTTGAGGCACGGATGGACAGGCTATTGGGTCTGTTTGCTGTGCCAGTCTCTGACCCCTCTCCTCGACTCTCCCCACACCCATACCAGTAGTACCTGCAGTGCTGGACCTCAAAATCTGGAGGGTATCAGGGTGCCCTGGAGACCTGTATAAGCAACAACAATATTAATACAGCTTCCTGTGCCCAGCTCTGGGGATGCAGATTCACAGGGTCTGGGTTAGTGCCTGGGAATCTGAGTGTTTCATGCCATAGTAGGTGGGTCCCAGGCCTTGATTTGGAAGTTCCACTTTGAAGAGGGGGTGGCCCCCTTCTGCTTGAGGGTCAAGAGCCCTGGCCTGGCCTACCTCAAGGGGACCTCTTCTCATTGAAGACTTCTGCCCATGAACCCCAAACTCTTCCTCATTCTTCAGAAACTAGCCACCATCACCTCCTCCAGGAAGCCTTCAATGACTAATCCCATCCCCCTCCAGCCAGCCCGGAGGCTCCTCTGAGCATCCCTAGCCTGTCTCAATCTTATGACTATTTCTATAAATGCTGATTTCCTCCCCATCTAGGGGGGTGACCTCTCAGAGGGTGAGGCTTTGTCTGTGTGCAGTGCTGGGCCTGGCATATAGTAGGTGATTAATGTGTGCAGGTGAAATGAAACTTCTGGGTTCTTGGCTGCTTGTGCTCCCCTGTGGAGTCAGTACAAAAGGGGTTTTGATGGACATTGGGGAATTAAATGCTAATCTTGACCATTACTGACTGGCTGGGTGACATTGGCCAAGTTGCATTCCCTCTCTGGTTTTTGTTTCTCCCTTTGTTGAAAGAAAACAACAGGGGTGGGGCTAGACATCCCAAACAACAGGGGCGGGGCTGGACATCCCAAACAACAGGGGCGGAGCTGGACATCCCAAACAACAGGGGCGGGGCTGGACATCCTGCAGTAAGACTCCCTAACAACCATAGTCACAAACTTTTGAGACTGAATAGGTGCCCAGCTCTTTGCTTGCACAAATTCCCTCCCGTTCCTAACACCCTACCCAGAAAGGTATGCAAAGTGAGAAAACTCTTCAGATTTCAAGTCTCAGTTTGGTGCTAACCCCACCCTGACTTGACCATGATACATGCCAAGCTCTGCTTTTCAGCAAGAGAGGCAGGCTCGGGCTTTGATGTGTGCAGGCAACCAAGCGTCCAGCTAGAATCTAATGTCATTTTATTTCCGTGGAGTGTATCCTGAGTGCATAAAGTACCAGGAGCTTGCATGAAAACTTGGGTCCGAATGTTCACAGCAGCATGACTCCTAATGGCCCAAAGGTGGAAACAACTCAAATGCCCATCATCTGATGACGGGATAAACGAAATGGGATACGTTCACACAGTGGGGTCTTACTCAGCCCTAAAAAGGAATGACATCTGCTACAATCTGGCTGAACCTCAAAAGTCCCATGCTAAGTGAAAGAAGCCAGACATGTTGTATGAGTGCATTTGTATGAACTGTCTAGAAAAGGCCAGTCTATAGGGACAGAGAATAGACTAGTGGGGGCTGGGGGAGGACATGGGGAGTGGCTGCTAATGGGGTTTCTTTTTGGGTGACAAAAACGTTCTGGAACTAGATAGTGATGATAGCTGTATAACCTTGTGAAAACACTAAAACCCACTGAATTATAGGCTTTAAAAGGTTGAATTTTATGGCATGTGAAATGTATCTCAGTAAAAAATAGGAGGGAAAACACAGTAATGGTATTGTGCCGCCATGGAAAGATAGAATCCCTCGCCCACTGTGGCCCCATTTCTATGGCTTTAGTGATGGGGTAGGGGCTGGGGGGGGACAGAGTATGGGCAGCCAGGCTCCCTTGGAGGCTGGGGTGACCCTCGCCCACCTCCTGTCTTGTGCCTGCAGCATCTCTAACAAGGAGCTGTCCGAGCTGATTGAGCAGCTGCAGAAGAATGCCGACCAGGTGGAGAAGAACATCGTGGACACGGAGGCCAAGATGCAGAGCGTGAGTGCCGCCAGTCTTGTCTGACCCACTGGTTCTCACCTGGGGGGTGGATTCTGCGCCCCACCCCCGGAGGACACATGGACGCACCTGGAGACATTTTTAGCTGTCACAGCTGGGGGCGTGCGGTGGTCGGGCGTCTAGTGAGTGGAGGCCAGGGATGCCAATAAACTCCCTACAGCCCACAGGATGGCCCCCCACACAGCGACCCAGCCCCACGTCAGTACTGCCAAGGCCCCCAGTTCCTGCAGCTTATGGACCCTGTGTGGAGGAGAATCATGGTCTCAGGAGCCAGGCCTTGCTTGGGATCTCAGCTATGGCACTTACTGTGTGACCTTGGGCCAGTCACCTTACCTCTCTGTGCATGTGATTCCCTCTGAGAGGGAAAGAGCGATCATCCCCAGCCCCTGGGCTGCTGTAAAGATCCGATGCGATTAAGCAGGTGCCCTGCAGGGCTCAGTATTATCCATATCCTTGTTCTTGTACTACCCCTGCCTCTCCTCAGCTCCATGCGATCCTCCTTTTTCAGGGAAGAGAGAGAAAGTAGCCGGGAAAATCATGTTTCCTGTCTGTGTCTCAGTTTCCTCCTCTGTGACACGGGCTAACAGCTGCTCTGAGCCGTAGTCTCCTGAGGAGTCTGTACCGTGCGGGACACTGGCGTGCACTCGTACCTGAGAGCTGCCAAGATGATCATCTCCTCTCTCTCTCTTTAAAGTTCACTTTGAGAGGGAGAGAGAGAGAGAATCCCAAGCAGGTTCCATGCCATGAGCACAGAGCCCCATACAGGGCTTGATCCCCAAACCCTGGGATCATGAACTGAGCTGAAATCAAGAGTTGCACACTCAACTGACTTAGCCACCCAGGTGCCCCCAATCATCTTCTCTTTGAAGCCCCCACCGGCCCAGTGTGGTTGAGCTTATTCCCATTTTGTAGCTGGAGAAACTGAGGCTCAGAGAGGGCAGGGGTGACTAGTCAGTGACAGAGCTAGCCCCAGAAGCATCCCAGAGGTGGGGTTGCCAGATTTAGCAAATAAAAATACAGAATATCCAGTTAAATTTGACTTGGAGAACACCATATAGTCTTTTCATATATGTCTCATGTACTGTTTGGGATATACTTATACTACAAAGTTATGCATCGTTTATCTGAAATTTGAACCTAACTGGATGGTGTGTATTTCATCTGCATTCCTGCCCAGGAGGGTGGCCAAGAGGTGGGTCCAGAGGAGTGGAGGATGGAAGGTGGACAGGTCATGAGGGAGCTGCCCCTCCCTGTGACCATGCAGGTGTCCACCCACCCGAGGGCCGATCTACAGGGACGGCGCAGGTGGGAGTGAGAGAGAGAGGTGTGGGGAGAGAAGGCGGGAAAGGCAAGTGGAGCTCTCTGCTCCCAGCCAGGGGCCTCCCCTGGCTCATCTCCTGTGCTCACCTGCCCATCCCCCAGCCTTTACCTGCCACAGTACCCCCTCACCCCCACCCCAACCACGACACCTTTTCGTTCAGGCTGCAGCTCTGTCCCAGCTCTTCTGCTGTATTTTTTAATTTTTTTTTTTGTTTTTTTTTTCTGTTTGTTTTATTTTTGAGAAAGAGACAGAGTGTGAGTGGGGGAGGGGCAGAGAGCGAGGGAGACACAGAATCCAAAGCAGGCTCCAGGCTCCGAGCTGTCAGCACAGAGCCCAGTGCAGGGCTTGAACCCATGAGCCACAACATCATGACCTGAGTTGAAGTCAGACGCCTAACAGACTGTGCCACCCAGGCGCCCGAACAATCTCTACTCCCCTCTTCTCACGGCGCGGTGCTATTTTCTTTCCTAAATGAAAACAGCTTTTTGGGTGTGTCCATTTTTTGTCCTAATAAAAGGAATATGGGTTCATTACAAATATTTCAGGACCAATAAACAAGTATAACGAAACAAATTGAAGTCATGTATAATTCCACCACCAGAGAGATCGATCAGCTATTAATATTTTGGCGTATCTTTTGACCTTTTCCCATGCATACACATGGGTGTGCGTGTGTGAATAGGAGGGTCTAGTGCTCTCATTTTATTTTCTTAATGACTCACAGTAACAAGGATGTACTTGGGGGATAATTCTGAATAGTTTTTTAACTTCAAATGAACAAACCTGAAAAAAGAAACCATGCTCTGATGACCATAGGAACTAATCTCTTTCGTTTCTTTTCTTAACTTCCTTCCTATCATTTCTCAGAAGACATCACTATTCATTTTATTAGCCAAAAGTTCTCTTGAACTTTCCTGTTTTCTTAAATTGAAGTGAGAGTCACATAACGTGAAATTAACCATTTAAAGCGTACGAGTCAGTTGCATTTATATACCTACCGCCACCATCTGTTTCTGAGACATTTCCATTCCCCCAAAGGGAGCCCCATACCCAAAGCCGGTCACTCCTTTCTGCCCTTCCCTACAGTCCCAGAAACCCTAATCTGATTTCTGTGTCTGTGGATTTACTTCTGTATATTTCATATAAACAAAATCGTACAATACGACCACATGTGATCTTGTATGCCAAACTTTTTCAGCAAAAAAGCTGAAAGAATTCCACAGAGAACATCCATATTTCTTTTCTTTTTCTTTTCTTTTTTTTTTTTTTTGTTTCTAGGAGAGAGAGAGAGACAGTGTGAGCCGGGCAGGGTCAGAGAGAGAGGCAGTCACAGACTGAAACAGACTTCAGGCTCTGAGCTGGCAGTCAGGACAGAGCCCGACGCGGGGCTCGAACCCACGAACCGTGAGATCATGACCTAAGCGAAAGTCGGACGCTTAACCGACTAAGCCACCCAGGCGCCCCAGAACATCCATATTTCTAACTCCTGGATTCCACCAGTAACATCTGCTAGATTTGCTTTATCACTCATCTGACCATCAACACGTGTGTAGTTTATTATTTTTTTAACTAAAAAAAAATCTTAACACTTTTTTTCAATTTTTTAATGTTTTATTTCTTTTTGAGAGAGAGACAGAGCATGAGAGGGTGAGGAGTAGAGAAACAGGGAGATACAGAATCAGAAGCAGACTCCAGGCTCTGAGCTGTCAGCACAGAGTCTGACACGGGGCTTGAACCCACAAACCACCGGATCATGACCTGAGCTGAAGTTGGATGCTTAACCCACTGAGCCACCCAGGCACCCCAGTTTTTGTTGTTGTTGTTGTTGTTTATTTGAGAGAGAGAGAGAGAGAAAGGGAGGGGTAGAAAGAGAGGGAGAGACAGAATCCCAAGCAGCCTCTGCATTGTCAGCACAGAGCCCGACATAAGACTTGAACTCAGGAACAGTGAGATCATGACGTGAGCCGAAATCAAGAGTCGATGCTTAACCGACTGAGCCACCCGGGTGCCCTGTGTAATTTATTAGATACATCAGTCCATATTATTTGTTTTTACTTGTAAAAACCTTTTAACTTTAGCCATAAATTCTGTAAGGTATATAGAATTTGTGCCCTACGTGACCACTGCTCAGGGCAAGACAGAACGTTTCCCGGAAAGCTGGCTTGTGACCTTCCCAATCCACATCCCCCAGAGGTAACCACCATGCTGACTTCGATCACCATCGATCTGTTTTGTCTGACTGTGAACTCTTGAACTCCTGCATGGCTAGCTGACATCTCTCAGCTAGAGGTCCTCTTTCTCATCCCAGCTGGCATGTTTCTAGAGGGCTTGCATTCCCACACAGAGCACTTGCATGAATGAGGTAATGATTAATTTACTTCCCCCTTTTGCAAAATTAATCTTTGACCCTGTAAGTGCCCAAGAGAGCTGCAGGTCCGCTGGAAATGAGAGTGGATAAAATTCCATCCAAGCCAAGAACCGTGATGCTTTGTGGTGGTGGTGGTGGTTTTTAACTGGCCCCACCCAAGCCCCTCCGGGCGCCAGGCCCCATTGCCCCTCAGCCTTCCTGGAGGTGGGCGGGGACAGATGGGCTCAACACCTTTTCTTCTTTCCCCTGAGGGCACTTTGGATCAGGCACCACATCACCTCCATTCACTTCTTTTTTGTGGTGCGGCGCCCGTTTCCAGAACATTTACACACACACACACACACACACACACACACACCCAAGTAAGATCCCTTGTGCTCATTTACAGTTAGTTCCTGACTCCACCTGAGCCGCTGGGAACCACTCATCTACTGTCTGTGTGTATGGATTAGCAGATCCAGGACCGTTCACGCAAGCGCAGCCCTACGCCATGTGGCCTTTGGCTTCTCTCGCTTTGCAGTTCCCGAGGCTCATCCCTGACGGAGCGTGTCGGGGGCTCCATCTTTTTACTGCTGAGAAATTCCTCAGTTCACTTGGACGCCTCTTCCTTATTCCCATGGCAGCGACGGGGCCACTGAGACCCAGCTGGGGAGGGCGCTGGCCCCTCTGGGGGCCCCATGTTACTTCCTGTCTGTCTTCAGCCTGGTCACCAGCCTGTCAGCACTTCCCCTGGGGCCCCTGGGGCCGCGCATGGCCGTGTGGCTGGGCTATGTGAGTTCACAGGCTGTGTTTAGATACCTGCTGTCCTGACTGCCAGTTCATTGTTCTTCCCTAAATAAGCAGAGACCCTGGGCTCCTCCGAGACACTGATTGTACCTCCCAAATATCCACCTACTCTTTTTACGCTCACCATTTCTGCAGATGCCACCCCAGCATCCACCACCCTCAGCTCTCACCTGGCCCTGTCACAACTGCTGACTTCACTGTCTTCCTAGGCTCTGCTCCTGCCCTGTACAGCCCCAAGACATTGGCTTTAAGGATACAGGGCGGCCTTTTTGCTTGGTGCCCTTCCCACTTCCTCCTCCAGCCTGTCTTCCAGACACATGCTTGCCCTTTCCTGCCTCAGGGCCTTTGCACAGGCTATTCCCACTGCCCAGAACATCTTTCATCCTTAGTTCTTAACTTGTATCATCACTTCCCAGGAGGCTCACTGACCACTGGATCTTAAAGCAGGTCCCCAGGGCGCCTGGTGGCTCAGTCCGTTAAGCTTCTGATTCTTGATTTCAGCTCAGGTCATGGTCTCACGGTCATGAGATGGAGACCCGCATGGGGCCCTGTGCTGAATGTAGACTGCTCGGCCCTTCCCCCGTGCTGACGTGTGTGGTCTCTCTCTCTCAAAAATGAAAATAAATAATAGGTGTCTGTTGTGCCACCTCTGGTGTGTTTCCTTGGTAAACACCGATGTGCATGAACTTACAGTCACCTTTGCGAAGTCTGTCTACCTGGTGGTCTCCCCGACTGGGCTGGGCAGGGCTGTGCCCCTTCACTCGCAGCTATGTCCCGGAGCCCCCCAGAGTGGGCACTTGGGCTGTTTGTTGAGAGGCAGAGGAGAGGCTGGGCAGGACCAGCGAGCCCCGTGCTGGCCTCTCCTCCCGGCCCTCCCACTCCCGCCGCTGAATCCCTCTCTGTCTTGACTCTCCCAGGACCTGGCCCGACTGCAGGAGGGCCGACAGCCCGAGCACCAGGACGTCACCCTGCAGAAGGTGTCGGACTCCGAGAAGCTGCTGTACGTGCTGGAGGCGGACGCGGCCATCGCCAAGCACATGAAGCATCCCCAAGGAGACATGATTGCCGAAGAGTAGGTCCCCTCTGCGTCCGGCTCCTGGGGCAGGGCAGGACGACTGCAAGCCTGCTCGAGCCCGCAGCCCAAGTCAGGATTGACTGAGGGATAACTGGATGCCAAACACTCCATGTTATCCTCATGACGACCCATCTTGTAGTCAGGGAAACTGAGGCTCAGGCTGACGTCCCCTGCTCTGGTCAGTGTGACCACAGCTCCTGACCACCGTGCTGTCTAACCTCCAAGCTCTTGAGCATGCTCGCACACTGCCCGATGCCCTTGCCAGCTTCCCGTGCTCACGCTCTCCCCTCAGCTCAGTTGCAGAGAGATGGGCACCCACGGTGCCTCCCGCCTGGCTCTGCGCTCCCACCCGGGCAGGGCCAGGGTCTCTTGATGCCTCCACGACCCCCTGTGCTGTTCCTGTCATGGCCCACCCCACCCCTCTGTTCCCGCTCGATGGTGGACTCCAGAGAGCATTGAACCTGATCGTTTCTTCCAGAACCTTCTATGGTTCAGGGCACATAGTAGGCCCTGGAGAAACACTGATAGGGAAAGAAGGATGAGGGAGGGTGTTAGTGATTGGCCGGAACCCGAGGCCACAGGGTCACCTTGTGCTTCCAGGACACTAAACAGAAAGCCCCAGATGGGGGTCTGGGGTGCAAGGCCCCTGCTGGGGTAGGGGTGTGGGCGGTGGGCCTTCCAACCAGCCCCATTGACTGGGATGGCCACTCTCCCCACTTAGCATCCGTCAGCTGAAGGAGCGCGTGACCAGCCTCCGCGGGAAACACAAGCAGATCTACAACCTGGTGGTGAAGGAGGTAGACCCGCAGGTCAACTGGGCAGCGCTGGTGGATGAAAAGCTGGTACGGCCCAGGCTTCAGCTGTGCGTGGGGTGGACCCCGCCATTTAATGGGTACCACGGTCCTGCCTTGGAGGGTGGTGTTCCTGAGGTCTCCTGACGCCTGTGTCAGTGAGAAGGTCAAGGCTCAGAGAGGTGTAACATCTAGCCCAGTGTCACACAGCGCAAGTGGTGGAGACTCGAACTGTCCTGGGATTGTTCTCCAGCTCTGGTGGTTGGGGTCCCGGCTGGCTAGGAGGAGCGGCCAGATTTCTGGCTGGCTGCTGTCCTTCCTGTGCCCCCCGCCACGGAGAAGCATGGCTGCTGGAGCCAGTAGTCGTCTCCCAGCGGCCTGACCTGGCCCAGGCCTCTGTTTCCCCACCTGTGCAATGGAAATGACAACCGTGTGGGCCTCTGAGGTGACAGTGAGATTCAAGGGGACAGTGTCTCCCCGCGTCTCTCCCAGGGACCCTTGGCTCCCTCCCTGGTTCTTGGGGTGAGGGGGCTGCGAGTCCCCACGGCCCTTGCCCACCCCCTGCCGGTCATGTCCGCCCTCCCAGGACAACCTGAGCAGCCAGAGCTTTGGGACAGACCTGCCGCTGGTGGATCACCAGGTGGAGCAGCACAATATCTTCCACAACGAGGTCAAGGCCATCGGACCCCACCTGGCCAAGGATGGGGGCAAGGTGTGCACCATGTGCAGCGGGCCTGGACCTGGGGAGGGAGGGGCCCACGCCCGCAGCACCCCCTTACCCCGTGCCGTCAACTCTGTCTGCAGGAGCAGAACAGCGAACTCCAGGCCAAGTACCAGAAACTGCTGGTGAGCGAGGCCCCCAGGGGATGGGGGGAGGGCAGGTGGGTGGCCGGTGGCGTGGGCACAGGAGGCGTGTGCAGTAAACACTTCAAACAGAATGAGAGGGGTAAGTGGGAAGGATGTGGTACCCTGAGTCCCTTCCTGAGAAGCATCTCACCTTGCTCTGTGCTCACGGAAAACCCTAATGGAGCCACGGATACAGCCCATACTACGAGTGACTGCTTATTTCTTCGTTAAGCACCTTCTGTCTGCACCAAGTAGGATGCTATGCGCTTGAGTGAAAGTTTTCTGTTTCCCCTTTTAGAATCCTTAAGGAATGTGCTCTTTTTATTTTTTAATTTTTTTTTATTTTAAGAGGGAGAAAGAGAGAGTGCACGTGAGCGAGTGGGGGAGGGGCAGAGAGGGAAGGAAAGAGAGAGAATCCCAAGCAGCTTCTGCACTATTAGCGCAGAGCCTGATGCGGGGCTCGAACCCAAACCGTGGGATCATGACCTGAGCCAAAACCAAGAGTCAGATGCTCAACCGACTCAGCCGCCCAGGCGCCCCAAGCACATATTCTTTTTAAAACTGCACAAGTTGGGGCACCTGGGCGGCTCAGTCAGTTAAGCGTCCGACTTCAGTCCAGGTGATGATCTTGAAGTTTATGAGTTATAGCCGCACATCGGGCTCTCCTGTCAGCGTGGAGCCTGCTTTGGACCCTCTTTCTTCCTCTCTCTCTCCCTGCGCCTCCCCTGCTCACGCCCATTCTCTCTTCTCTTTCAAAAATAAACATTAAAAAAAATTAAAATTGTGCAAGTGGTGTATAAACGCTTCCTTGCCGCAGCTGGTTCAAACACCTCAGCTGCGGGAATGCGGGGGCCCCGGGGCCGACTCCTCCATCCCAGGTTGGTGGGGACACGGGCAGCCAGCTACTTAATCTCTTGGAGCCTCGGCTTCCTCATCTGTGTAAAAATGCAGTTCCTTGGAGCCCTGTCTCCTAGGATGGCCTCAGCTGGGGAGAAGCCCCTGCCACAGGGCAGGCCCCATGGACGCGTTCGCTACTGTCCTGTGTGCTGAGCAGATGCAAACGTCGCTCCCCCTTCCCGCTCCTCCCGGCCCCGCACCCACCCCTCTCACGTGGGAAACAGTTTGCTCCTGTCCTCCCAGCCTTGTATACGGTCATCGTGACAAAGGCAAAAGTAGAAGCTGCTGATGCTCACATTTATTGAGCACCAACTGCCTGACGGTCTTTGCACCCTACGAGGTCAGTGCGGCTGCTATCCCCATTTTGCGGGTGAGGAAACTGAGGCTCCCGGAAAAGGGTCAGTTTCGCACACTGCTGGGAAGGGCGCGTCGCACACGCTCCACGGAGGGACGCGTGCTGAATGCGTGAACGCGTTCCGGAGGGCCCTGTGACTCGTCCGAGGGGGCGGCGCCGGCAGCTCCGGGGCAGGTGTGCACAGGTGTGCAGGGCGGCTCAGCCCTGCCTGTGCCCCGCCCCCACCCCACCCCGCAGGCGGCGTCGCGGGCGCGGCAGCAGCACCTGAGCACGCTGCGGGACTACATGCAGCGCTGCACCAACGAGCTGTACTGGCTGGACCGACAGGCCAAGGGCCGCGTGCAGTACGACTGGAGNACCCCGTGCAGAATTTCATCAACCGCAACTTGGAGGCCAAAGAGGAGACAATTAACAAGCTGCACAGCGAGGGGGACCAGCTGCTGGCCGCCGAGCACCCCGGAAGGAACTCCATTGAGGTGCGTGTGCCTTGGGAAAGGATGCCTCCTCCAGGGTGACCTCAGGCAGCCCTTAAGATTGAGGGTCCTGCATCCTGTGTCTGTCTGTCTCTACGTCGTGCTGTCTTTCTTTGCTCGGTCTGACCCTGTTTGCTCTCGTTGTCTTCTCCTTTACCACCTCCTGCCCTGGGCCCCTGGGTTTCTGAAGCCCATGCGTTGCCTGGTAGTGGCTTCTTGGGGCTGCCCTAACGAATGCACAGACTGGGTGGCTTTAAAGAGAAACCAGGGCACCGGCTGGCTCAGTGAGAAGAGTGTGAAATGCTTGATCTCAGGGTTGTGAGTGCAAGCCCCCCATTGGGTGTAGAGATGACTAAAAAAAAAACTTAAAAAAAAAAAGAGACAACAGAAAATTATAGTCTCACAGTCTGAAGGACAAAGGCTTGAGATCAAGGTGTTGACAAGCAGCTTGTCCCCTCTGGAAGCTCTAGGACACAGTCTTCTTGCGTCTCTCCTTGCTTCTAGTGCTTGCCAGAAGTCCTTGGCATTCTTGGCCTGGGGCTGCGTCACTCATGCACTCTGTCGTCACACAACTGTCTCCATTGTGAGTCTGTAGGTCATCTCCTTTTTTTTCCAAAAAATTTTTATTGTTTATTCATTTCTGAGAGACAGTGTGAGTGGGGGAGGAGCAGACAGACAGAGACAGAATCCAAAGCAGTCTCCAGGATCTGAGCTGTGAACACAGAGCCCGTGTGGACGTTGAACTCACAGACTGCGAGATCATGACTTGAGCTGAAGTTGGACACTTAACTGACCGAGCCACCAAGGCGCCCCTCATCTCCTTCTCTTATAAGGACGCCAGCCATTGATCTTGGTGCTCACCCCAAATCTAAAATGATTCCTTCTTGAGATCCTTAATTAATTACACCTGCAAAGACCCAATTTCCAAATAAAGTCACATTCTGGGTGGACATGAATTTGGGGAGGGGACGGACACCACTGTGAGAATTTTTAAGAGCACCACTTTGGGAAGATGCAGCCCCTCCTTATTCCTTACGCAGTGCACAACCCAAGTACCTGAACACGGCAACCCCCTGTCTGGCTCCTCACCATGTCTCCTCTCTCCTCCCACACCCGGGAAGAAGCTGGGTGCCTCTGTGGGGGCCACATCCAGGGAGATGCCCCGTCCCCCACCATTCTCTGGTCCAGAGTCCTGCCACTCCTCCCTTTGCATCCCGGGCACCTGCCAACCCCACCCCCATCACCACCTTCTCTGGGCAGGCGCACATGGAGGCCGTGCACGCAGATTGGAAGGAGTACCTGAACCTGCTCATCTGTGAGGAGAGTCACCTCAAGTACATGGAGGACTACCACCAGGTACTGCCGGCCCTGGAGCACCATTGCTGGGAGCACTCGGCGCCTACCTAGCTTACTCATGGCCTGAGCACGGATTCCTCCGGAAGCTTTGCGGGTCTGCCTTCCCAGGCCTCCCCCTGCCCATGCTTTTGATGGCATACATGGGTGCACCCCCGAGCTCGCCCGGCCCTGTCCGTCTTCTCTGGAGGACGGGGCCGGAGAATCTGATTCAGCAGTTCATTTGCGGCCCAGGAATGAGTGTGGGGTTTTCATTTTGGTGAAATACATATAATGTGAAATTTGCTGTTTTAGCCACTTTTAAGCACACAATCCAGTGGCGTATTATTACACTCACAGTGTGTGCAGCCTTTACCTTGGAAAGGTTTCCGGAAACTTTATCACCCCAAACAAGAAGTCTGCACCCATGAAACAGTCCCCCATTCTCTCTCCCCCAACCCCCTCACTCTTTCTGCCTCTGTGAACTTTCCTAGTCTACATTTCGTGAAACTGGACTCACATGTTATGTGGACTTTGGTGTCTCTAGCTTGAACCTCATGTTTTCGAGGGTCGTCGATGTCAGGGCATGAATCAGAACCTCATTCCCTCTTACAGCTGAATCATACTCCATCGTATCGGCAGACCACACTGTGTTTCCCCCGTTCCTCATTGGTGGACACTGTCTGACTGCCACAGGAATATGTATTTTTAACAAGAGCTGGTCACCTGATTCTGAGGACTAGGGAGACTCTTGAACTCAGGTGACACTCCAGTAACTCCTGGTTCAGTGTCTGGACCCCCACTGGGCTGCGAGCTTCACAGGGACCCCTCAGCCCTGTTTGTGGTCACAGCCCAGGGGACAGCTGACCAGGAGTGGTTTCGGAGTTGATAGACTGGAAAATGGTCAAGACAGTTTTCTAGAGCAAAGTGGGGAGGCTTGTCCTCTGGGCATCAAGACTTTGAAAAGTGTAGCACTTAAGTCAGGGTGTCCCTAACTCAAAGAGAGAATAGGAATAGCAAAGAACCTAAGCTTCATGGTACATATATACGAAAACTTCATATGTTGTAGAAGTGGTCTCATGTGGATTGGTGGGAGGGGCTCTGGCCCAAGAGGCTGCCAGGAAGCCGGCTGGGGAGGATTGGGGCAGGGGTGGCGGGTGTCTGAGCTGCGGAGAGTGGGGTGGGGACGGCCCCACCTGGGGCTGGGCTTGCAGCCATAGCTGCATTGTGTCTGTAAGAGGGCCATCTGGTCTCCCCTAGTTCCACCGGGACATGAAGGCTGCCCAGGAGCTGCTGTGCAAAGTGGACTCAGACCTGAACCAGAAATACAGCCCTGACTTCAAGGACCAGTACCAGATAGAGCTGCTGCTGCGGGAGCTGGACGTGAGTGACGGGCCCCGTGAGGGCCTCCCCGCACAGCCCCCTGCGGCTCCAGCCTGGGGAAGGTGGTGTCTCACTCAGCACACACCCCCCCCCCCCCCCCCCCATTCAGGACCAGGAGAAGGCTCTGGACAAGTACGAGCATGTGGTGCGAGGCCTGCAGAAGCGAGGGCAGCAGGTGGTACCCCTCAAGTACCGGCGGGAGACACCACTCAAGCCCATCCCCGTGGAGGCGCTCTGTGACTTTGAGGGGGACCAGGTGAGCTGCTGCCCCAGGGCCCCAGGAGCCCCGGGCAGGCTGGGCCCAGAGCTGCCCCTTTCATGTCACTGACAGGTCTTAGGAGTGACAAGGCTGGATTCAGGGGCTCACACAGTGTTTTTGGGGGAGCTGTGTCCATCTCTGTGGTCGGCTCACTCTTTGCCAACCCCCCACAGTACCCCACCAGTTACCCTGGTCTTCTGTCCTGCCTCCCGCCTAAACCAGTCACTGTGGCTGGCAGGTGCCATTTTCTCATTGGCCAGGCCTGAGTCACAGGCCCAGCCTGAGTAGTCAGGGACTGTGGGCCGGGGGTTCTCCAAAGGGAAATCCAATCCAGGCAGGTGTTGAGACAGCAAATCCAACACTTCCCCGTGCAGCTGGGACCCTCCCTGCTCTCTGTGGCGAAATGTTCCGGGGAGGGCCGCAGAGATGGGCTGAGATGTGGGGGGTGGGCCAAGATGGCGACTGGGCCCCTGGTCACTGGCCGGGGCAGGTCTCTCCGTGCCCTCTGACCGGCCTGCCCCTGCCAGGGCCTCATCTCACGGGGCTACAGCTACACCCTGCAGAGCAACAACGGGGAGAGCTGGGACCTCACCGACAGCACAGGGAACAAGCTGACCGCCCCTGCCGTCTGCTTCGTGATCCCCCCGACTGACCCCGAGGCCCTGGCTCTGGCCGACAGGTACAAAGCAGGGAGCCGGCATGGACTGGCCGCACTCGCAGCCCTGGGCATCTTGACTCAGCCTCAGGAGGCAACTACCACCCCACACCTGCACCCCCTTGGGCGTCAAGTGGGACAGGAGCAGACCCCATCAGCCAGGCTGACCTGCCACATGTGAATGTCAGGCTGTGGGCGGCAGAGCCAGTGAGCAGTTTCTCTGCAAGTTCCTCTGGGCCTTTGCATATACTGTTCCCTCTACCAGACACCTGCTTGAGGCCTGGTTGGCTCAGGCCCTGAATTAAGACGGCTCCGTGGTTACCTCTTCTGTGAAGTCTCCCTATTTTCCACTCCCCCTCCACCCTAGCTCCAGGAAACGTGCTGCTGCCTCTTGGCTCCAGCACCTTCTCCCACTGCACACACACACACACCGCCCCATATTAGCACCCTGTGTGTCAGTCTCACGCAGGGAGGGGCTCCTGCCGACTTAGTCTCCAGGGCCTCGTTCAGTACCTGGTGCGAATTATGTACCCAAGAATCCTTTGTTAAATGAGTGATGCAAGTAATGCCTTCATCTGTTCATTCTGCACATATTTATTGAGCACCTACTCTGTGCTGCTACCTCAGGAGCAACTTCTTGGTGGGGAAGACAAAGGAACAAATGATGATTTTAGGTAGTAAAACTTGGTATGAAGAAAAGAGGGAAGGGAGGGTCTACCTGAATCCAGAAGCAAAGAAAGAGCAGCATGATCGCAAACTTTCCACGTGGGCCAGGTTCCAGCTTTCCAAAGCACTGTGATGAGCCTCGTGACTTCTCTGGGCCACGCCCAGCCACTTCCTGGAGTCCCGGGTCTGTAAGCGCAGGGGGGCAGTGGGCTGCCCCAGGCCCCCAGCCCATGTTTGCACTCACAGCTTGGGCAGCCAGTACCGGAGCGTGCGGCAGAAGGCGGCGAGGAGCAAGAATGCACTCCAGCAGCGGCATGAGGTGCTGAAGGCAGAGAGCCCTGGAGGTGAGTGCGAGGGCCGCCGTCCCAGGCTCCGGGCGGTCTGTGCTACAGATGCGATGGCAGGGGACGGGCGTGGCAGGGGCAAGGGAGGCTGGGTCAGCCCCAGAAGGCGCTGGTCGGTCTCCTAGGCCGTCTCCCTGTACCTCATTCCTCCCAACCTCCTCCCCCCACACCTGACTCTGTGATTTCCTTCTGGCAGAGGCCTCCGACCTGCAGGGGCGGCATCTGTTGGCGGCCTTGGACAAGGTGGCCCGAGATCTGGACCGGCAGGAGAAGGCGATCACGGGGATCCTCCGGCCGCCGCTGGAGCAGGGCCGGGCTGTGCAGGACAGTGCGGAACGGGCCAAGGACCTGAAGGTACCGCCAGCCTAGTCTTATCCCCACGGGGGCCTTGGTGCTCGACGGGGACCACCTGCCACACGTCCCCAGAAGTCCTGAGTGATGGGGGGCTGTTCTGGGCTGATAACCGAGGAGGTGCCAGAGCCCTGGTGCCCCAGACATGGCCCCAGGACCATGGGCAAGCACGGCTCATGCTGCCCCCATACGGCTGGCTGCCTGCAGGTCATGGCACTGTGGATGACACCAGTGACCACGCCCAACAGCACATGGCCGCATGCAGCTTCGTAATTATAGGGCCACTTGCTAGTTGCTTGACCGCAGACCCACTATTCAAGCCCAGGCCTCAGTTTCCTCAGAGACAGTCAGGGCCGGAGGACTATGGACACGGGTAGGGGTGCGGCCAGGCCACGCTGCATCCCTTCCTAAGTGGTCAGAGAGTCACCTGTGAATGGGGAGAGGAAACATACCCACCTCGTGGGGTCACCCCCAAAGGTGGATGAAGTCATGCACATGATGTGCACGCGACAGGAGCTGCTTGATCACTACCTGTCCGTTCCCATGAGTCCTGTTGTCGCAGACCCCGCGTCACAACTCCCCAGGGTGCTCCTTACCGGCTGGCTCCCCAGGGAGGGCTCAGGCTTCCTCAGGCTTCCGCTGTCCCACAAGGCCCCTGGAGGGAAGGGGGCTGCGGGCTGTGGCCAACTCCAAGGGCTCTGGTGCCCACAGAACATCACCAACGAGCTGCTGCGGATCGAGCCCGAGAAGGTGCGCGGCACGGCTGAGTGTGAGGAGTTCATGCAGTCCCTCCCGGGCAGCGGCAGCGCGCCTCTGCTGAGGACCCGGGTCGATGACACCAACCGCAAATACGAGCGCCTGGTGCAGCTGCTGAACTTGGCCCAGGAGAAGTGTGTGGCGGGAGGGCAGCGGGGAGGGGGGGGGGCGTGGAGCCGGGCAGGCGTCCCTCACTCCTGACCTGTGTCCTCAGGGTGGACGTGGCCCACCGCCTAGAGATGAGCCTGCAGCAGGGCTGGGAGGCGCTGGCCGCGTATGAGAACCGGCTGACCCAGGACGACGCGGTGCCCGAGAGTGCCCAGGCCCTGGACAGCAAGAGGCAGGAGCTGGTGGTGAGTGCGATTAGGAAATTTAGGGAGCCTCAGAACCCCGTCTCTCCAGGTGCCCCCAACCCTCCAGCTCTGAACAGGTGGGGACGGAGGCCCCGAGCACCAGGGCAGTGAGCCCTCAGGGTTTGAAAGGCTGCAGTGGGCCAACTTAGAAGTTGCAGATGGAGGCCCATGGCATAAATCCCAGCTGCTCATGGGGCCGGTGTGGCTTGTGAAAATCAGGTGCTTGATTTTAAAATTGAGTATCTGCATAAAATTGCCCAGATTTCCAGGATCTCTGGGCAAGCAGATCTGGCCAGCTCGGCCCTCACGCTCTGGGAGCGGATGGCACCCCCACCCCCAGCATCTACTTTATCTGCCCAGTTGCCCTGGGGTCACTTCACAGGATGCTGTGGGCACCCAGGTCTGTGGGCCGTTAGGAGGCTGCTTATTCACACGGGTCCACAGGATCCTTGCTCTGTGCTGACGTTCCCACCTCAGAGCCAAGGAAACTGGCTCAGAGAGAAAGCCTCTGCCCAGGCCTTGAGGCTGGAGAGCAGCCGGCCACTCTGGTCCTGGGCACATGCCGCTTCCTGCGGGGATCTTACACAGTAGTTTTTCCAGCTTGTGTTCACAGTGACAGAACGGAACACTGCAGAAATGACCACCAGGTGTAATGAGAAACACAGAGGCAAAGCCCTCGTCCTCCCCCCGCCCAGGCTTCCCACCCCCCCAAAGCAGGAGACCCCAGGCCATTGGGGCGGTGCCGCCCTGACACGCGGAGCTCTGGCCGCAGCGCCCACCGTCTGCCTCTCCCCGCCCTGGCAGGCCCTGGCCTCCGAGCTGCAGGCCCAGAAGTCCCTGCTCGGTGACGTGGAGCAGAACCTGCAGGCGGCCAAGCGGTGCTCGGGTTCCCTGGCCAGCTGCTTCCAGGAGCACTGCCCGGACCTGGAGCGCCAGGAGGCCGAGGCGCACCGGCTGGGCCAGCGTTCCGACAACCTCCGCCAGCAGGTGGAGCGCAGGTGAGCCCCGCGGGCGAGCTGCAGCCTCTGCTCAGCTCGTCTGCTGTGAGCGGCTTGCTTTCTAGACTTTGTTTTGGGAAAAAGCAATCCATCTGTAAAGTAAAAAGGGGATTACGAGCAGCCCCTACCCCACAGTGGGCATGGCTGCCAGTCTGTGTACACTTCCAGAAATGTTCTTGAGGGGGCGGGGGGGGGGTGGTGGCGTGAATGACAGCCCACCACATCCGCCGCATCCTGCGTGCTCCCGTCCTACGCCTTGTCGGCCGCAGGAGTCCCTAAGTGTGACCTCCGCTTGTGTTTTCTGGAAGAGCTCCTGTAGAGCAGATCCCGTGTCCCTCAGTGCTGGGTGCAGTGCACCAGTGGGGCAGCCATGCAGACCCGCAAGCGGGTTGTGTGTGTGTTAGATTTTAACTACAAACTCAGCCTCTTTACTTGGTATCGGAGTTGCCTGGGCCATCTGCTCCGTGAGGCAGGGCCAGCAGCTGGTGTCTGTCAATGAACTTGTCCATCTCATCACGTGGTTGAATTTACTGGCGTAAAATTGTTCATCATATTCTCTGCCCTTTCACGGTTTACAGGACTTGAGGGGATGTCCCCCGCCCCCATTCCTGATGTTGTACCTTTCCTATAGTTCTATTTGCACTTCCTTTTTCCTTCCTGATCCTTCTGAGGTTTGTCAATTCACTGCTCTCCTGTTTTTGTTCTTTCACGGGCATCTGTTCATTATTTCCTACTGCTGCTTAGGTTTGCTCCTTTTCTTTAAAAAAAAAATTTTAATGTTTCTTTTTGAGAGAGAGAGAGAGAGAGAGAGCGTGCAAGGGCACAACAGGGGAGGGGCAGAGAGAGAGGGAGACCCAGAATCTGAAGCAGGCTCCAGGCTCTGAGCTGTCAGCACAGAGACCAATGGGGGGCTCGAACCTGTGAACCACAAGATCATGACCTGAGCTGAAGCTGGATGCTTAACTGACTGAGCCCCCCAGGTGCCTGTTTCTTTCAGATCATTACTTTGAGAGCCTCCTCCTTTTCCAACAGAAGCAGTTAATGCTATGTATCTCCCTCTAAGTGCCGCTTTTGCTATGTCCCACCAATGTTCATCTTTTATTTTCAGCAAGTTCACATTTCCTAATGTCTTCTGTGATTTGTCCTTGGACTTGTGGGTTAGGTCTTGTGAAACAGAGCAGGCTTCTCCGCCAGTTAGTATGTGTGGACCTACCTGTGCTGCTCCGAGGTCAGGGAGTAGTCCAACTTAACATTCCGTAATTTGGTTAACTACTTTTTTTTCCAAATGTTTATTTTTGAGAGAGAGAGAGAGACATACACACAAGGCGAGTGGGGGAGCGGGGGGGGAGGGGGACTCAGGAATGGTGGGTGAGCTCATGACCTGAGCCGAAGGATGCCCAACTGATTGAACCACCCAGGTGCCCCAACTACTCTCTTTCTGAGGAATGTTTAGGTTATTTTGTTAGGTTATATTTGATCCCTCCTGCTTTTAAAACATGAGCAAAGATGATTTCTTTAAAAAGAGATAGGAGGCCACGCCTGGGTGCCTCAGTCGGTTAAGCCTCCAACTTCAGTTCAGGTCATGATCTCGCGGTTCGTGGGTTCGAGCCCCGCTTTGGGCTCTGTGCTGACAGCCAGCTCGGAGCCTGGAGCCTGCTTCGGACTCTGTCTCCCTCTGTCTCTGACCCTCCCCTGCTCATGCTGTCTCTCTTTCTCTCTCAGAAATTAAAAGAAAAAAAAAAAGCACATAAAAATAAATAAATAAAGGGTGGGGGGAGATAGGAGGTATCTCCTGACTGGGGCAGAGGCCTGACAGGCTCTCCTCCGTAGGGCCCAGAGCCTGCAGAGCGCCAGGGCCGCGTATGACAACTACCGCAGCGGCTACGACCACACGCTCCAGTTCTTGTCTCACACCCCCAGCTACGAGCCCCAGGAGACAGACAGCCTCAGCCAGATGGAGACCAAGCTGAAGAATCAGAAGGTAAGGCGGATGCGTCCGCGTTCACAGGCCGACAGCGGCTCAGGGGCTGTTGGAGGTCGGCAAGGCCCAGGTGTGCAGGGGAGCCAGGCGGCAGCTGCCGCCTGCCCTGGTGGGAGAAGGCAAAGGCCAGGCAGAGACGTGTCCTCGAGGGACCTGGGCCCTGCCTGGCTGCCAGCACCCAACTCTGAAAACAAGAAAGGTCTCGCTCCCTCCTCGGTGCCCAGCCCGGGGCCTGGCCCAGAGTGGACAGTCCACGCAGGCTGGCCGAGTGAGCAGATGGCTACAGCAACACAAGAGGGGTCCTCGCAGTAAAAAAAAAAAAAAAAAAAAAAAAAAAAAACCNAGATGGCTACAGCAACACAAGAGGGGTCCTCGCAATAAAAAAAAAAAAAAAAAAAATCGCATTTCCTAAGTTCAGAGTCCCTGGTCCCCTGGAAGGCAGCAGTGTCTTAGGAGTGACGGACACAGGACAAGGGACACAAAACCCCAACCGCCTAGACTCAATCCCAGGTCCCGACCCTAACAGCCATGTCCCCATGGGCAACTCACTGAGGGTGACTGTGCCTCAGTTTCCTTGCTCCTACACTGGAGATAGTGACAGCCCTTACCTCACAGGACAGCTTCAAGATGACGTGAGATCATCTGAGTCAGATCTTAGAGCCGGGCCTGACACCTGGTTTCCTGGCAAAGACGACGATCTTGCTGGCCCTTCCTCACAGGGCCAGAGAATTGCCTTTTGTGACAACTTACACAAGGAAGCCGTTCATGACACCTTGCACTACAGGAGGAGTAGGATTTCAGATTCTGAGGAATCCAGCTACTCTGTCAAGGGTGGTTTTTGGTTTTGTTTTGTTTTGTTTTTTATGTTTAACATCTCTGTTGTTTGACAGAACCTGCTGGATGAAATAGCACGGAGGGAAGAGGAAGTCCAGAAAGTCTGCACCTGCTCCCAGCAGTACCAGCAAGCTGTCAAGGTGAGCCGGGAGCTCCCGCCCCGAGTGTAAGGCGGGAGGGCTGCACAGAGAGGCGCTGGGGCTGGTGGGTCGTCCTCGGGCGCCGCGGGCAGCCCTGGGAGTGGGCACCGCCCTTGAGGAAAACTGTGTTCCCGACACCGAACACCAGAGAAGGGACTGCTGCTGCTTGAAGCAGTAAACTTGGAGCATTTATCCCAGAGGGAAAACAAAACAACAAAGTAGAATAAATAAAATCTTCATAGCGTTCTTTACCGAAGCAAAAGAGAAAAACTAGAACTAACCTACGGGCCGAGGGTGGAGAAACGGCGAGGTCAGTGGATCACGAAGCCGGCAGAGCGATAAAGGGGGGAGATCGGGCGCAGGAGCATCAGGAGAACCGGCTCACGAACTGTGAGGAGAAAGGAGCGTGCCACACTCAGGGCCCGGAGGGGGCTCCGTCCGGGGCAGGAGGGGACTGCGGGCCTCCCTTCTGCCGTGTCCTGGGTCCAGGGACACGGCCCTGGACAGCTGATGCGCGATGGTTCTCAGAATGGCCTGGCAGTTAGCACAGGATGCAGCCATGCAGACCTCCGCAGTCAGCTACGAGGGGCAGAAGGACGTTGCTGTCTCGACCTCGCTTTATCTGCCCTCTGCCCCGTCTCTCTCTTACCCAGGACTATGAGTTAGAAGCAGAGAAACTAAGGTCCCTTCTTGATTTGGAGAACGGAAGGAGCAGCCACGTCACCAAGAGAGCCAGGCTCCAGTCCCCTGCCGCCAAAGTGAGGGAAGAGGTGAGCCCCGTGGGCAGGCCTCGGGGAGGCGCAGCACGCAGGCCTCGGAGACGCACCCCAACAGGGGAGTGGGGCCCAGAGCCCTCCTGGGTGCAGGCAGACCCGTTCAGTAAGAAAAGATGATAAACTTGTTCTCAGGCAGTGACGCGGATATACCTGGAAAGAGCCTGCCCCAGGGGTCTGGGGGAAGTACACATGGAGGCCGGGGGTTAGCTCCTTCCGCGTACGGGTACGTTTCGGCTCAGAGAGAGAGACCTGCTTACGGTCACGGCAGACTTTCAGTCCTCTTACTCTAAATCCAGTTTCTCCACTAGCTGAGACTACAGCGCAACTCCAGGTAGCAGGAGATCAGAAGCTACCCTCTATCCCCAAAGGCCAGACTTCTTAAACACGGTCCGGCTCCCTTCTGTTCAGCCTGTTGACTCTTGTTTGCTGACTGCTCTCCTGCAGGAAGCGGCTCTTGCTGCCAAGTTCACTGAAGTTCACGCCGTCAACAGACAGAGGCTGCAGAATCTGGAGTTTGCTCTGAGTCTCCTGCGACAGGTAATGGATCTTAGGAAGACTTTCTACTTAAGACTATTCCAGCAGGTCAGAAACGAGGCCCATTCTGCCTTAAGGACAGTCCGTGAGCTGGTGGTGGCGTCCCTGGCTAATGGACGGCACCAGCGCGAGTGCTGGCCCAGCCAGCACTTCTCTTGGCACGAAAGCAACACGTGTTCCGTCCAACAAACATTTGCCGAGTCCCCAGGGCAGGTAACTTGTTTTCAGGGGCCCGTGTCTGTCCATCCATACGGTGGAAAATGACCTAGTGCCACCGTGGAAGTCTCTCTCTGTACCGAGCGCAGCAAGCAGAGTTGCAGAAGAGGGGACGGCTGCTCGTGCAGAAAAATAAACGTGGCACGTGCTAAACACGTACATGTCTCAAAGATGACAGCCTCTGGGAACAGCACCGGAGGTGGGACTGTGGCCATGGTTATAAACTACTACTTAAAAAACCTAAACTGTGTCTTACCACCTTCTAAAGCAACCCTAGAACTCCGTGAACCCGACACTGAGGGAGCTTGGTGGGCAGGGTCACAGGGGGACTGGTCTCACCAGCCAGGTGGCAACAGGCCGGGCAGAGCCTTAACCACGCACTGTCTTCTCCTCCTCAGCAGCCAGAGGTGGGGGCGAGCCCCAAGCCCCTGCAGCCCGGCGCCCCGGGCTCCGCGGGGGAGGAGACGTGGAAGGTCCAGAAGGAGCTGGAGGAGGAGACTGAGCGGAGGCAGCAGCTGGAGAAGGAGGTCAGGAGCGCCCAGGAGGAGGTCCAGGCCCTGCAGCATCGGAGCCCGCAGGAGGCGGTGGTGCAGAAGCAGGTGCTGAAGAAGGTGCCAGACCCGGCGCTGGAGGAGAGCTTCCAGCAGCTGCAGCAGATCCTGGCTGCGGAGCGGCACAAGAACCAGCTGCTGCAGGAGGAGCTGGAGGCGCTGCGGCTGCGGCTGCGCGCCCTGGAGCAGGAGAGCCTGGACGGGGGGCAGGAGTACGTGGTCAAGGAGGTCCTGCGCATCGAGCCGGACCGAGCCCAAGCGGAGGAGGTCCTGAGGCTGAGGGAGGAGCTGGAGGAGCTGAGGCGGCAGAAGGGCACCCGGGAAGCGGAGGCGGCTCTCCTGCAGCAGCGCATAGCGGCCCTGGCCGAGGAGAAGGACCGGGCCCAGGAGAAGGTCACCGAGAAGGAGGTGGTGAAACTGCAGAATGACCCCCAGCTGGAGGCCGAGTACCGGCAGCTGCGGGAGGCCCAGCAGCGGGAGGGCAAGCTCAGGGTGGAGCACGAAGAGGAGCTGAGCTTCCTCCAGGACAAGCTGAAGAGGCTGGAGAAGGAACGCGCCATGGCAGAGGGGAAGATGACGGTGAAGGAGGTGCTCAAGGTGGAAAGGGATGTGGCCACCGAGAGGGAGGTCGGCGACCTCAAACGCCAGTATGAGGATGAGGCCGCCAAGGCTCGCACCAACCAGAGGGAGAAGACTGAGCTGCTTCGCAAGATTTGGGCCCTGGAGGAGGAAAATGCCAGGGTGCTGGTGCAGGAGAAGGTGCGGGAGATTGTCCGGCCGGACCCCGAGGCAGAGAGGGAAGTCGCCAACCTCCGCATGGAGCTTGTGGAGCAGGAGCGCAAGTACCGGGCGGCCGAGGAGCAGCTGAAGAGCTACCAGAGCGAGCTGGAGGCGCTCAGGAGGCGGGGCCCCCAGGTAGAGGTCAAAGAGGTGACTAAGGAAGTCATCAAGTATAAGACTGACCCCGAGATGGAGAAAGAGCTTCAGAGGCTCAGGGAGGAGATTGTGGACAAGACCAGACTTATTGAAAGGTGTGACTTAGAAATCTACCAGCTGAAGCAAGAGATCCAGTCCCTGAAGGACACCAAACCCCAGGTACAGACCAAGGAGGTGGTCCAGGAGATCCTCCAGTTCCAGGAAGACCCCCAAACCAAAGAGGAAGTGGAGTCTCTGCGGGCCAGGCTCTCAGAGGAACAGAAGAGACAAGTCGATCTGGAGAGAGAGAGGGCGTCCCAGGAGGAGAAGATCAGGCAGAAGGAGGAGGAGCTGTCCCGGGTGAAGGAGAAGGTGGTCCAGCAGGAGGTGGTCAGGTACGAAGAGGAGCCCAGCCTGCGGGCAGAGGTGGACGCCTTCACCGAGAGCATCGATGTGGAGCTGAGGCAGATCGACAACCTCCGCGGGGAGCTGCGGCGGCTGCAGCGCAGGCGCGCCGAGCTCGAGCGCCAGCTGGAGGAGCTGGACCGCGAGCGGCAGGCCCGCAGGGAGGCCGAGCTGGAGGTGCAGAGCCTGAAGCAGCGGCTGGCCGACCTGGAGAAAGAGGAGGGGGAGGCCCGGGAGAAGGTGACCCTCAAGCAGAAGGTGGTGCTGCAGCAGGACCCGCAGCAGGCCAGGGAGCACTCTCTGCTCAAAGTGCAGCTGGAGGAAGAACGGCACCGGCGGCAGGTCCTGGAGAGCGAGCTCGAGACCCTGAAAAAGAAGCTCGTCAACCTGGAGAAGATGGAGGTCAAGGAGAAGGTGGTCTTCTCTGAAAGCATCCAGGTAGAGAAAGGCGACACCGAACAAGAGATCCAGAAGCTCAAGAGCAGCCTGGAGGAGGAGAGCCGGAGCAAGAGGGCGCTGGACGCAGAAGTGAGTCGGCTGGAGACCAAGCTGTCGGAGCTGGAGTTCTCTAACTCCAAGTCGTCCAAGGAGCTGGACTTCCTCAGGGAAGAAAACCACAGGCTGCAGCTGGAGCGGCAGAGCCTGCAGCTCGAGACCCGGAGGCTCCAGTCGGAAATGGAAATGGCTGCCACAGAAACCCGCGACCTGAGAAACACCCCCACGGTGGACTCGGGGACGACCCTGGACTCCAGGCTGTGGTCCCTGGAGAGAGAGCTGGACGACCTCAAGAGGCTCTCCAAAGACAAAGACCTGGAGATCGATGAGCTGCAGAAGCGCCTGGGCTCCGTGGCCGTCAAGAGGGAGCAGAGAGAGAACCACCTGCGGCGCTCCATCGTGGTCATCGACCCCGACACTGGCCGGGAGCTGTCCCCAGAGGAAGCCCATCGGGCCGGCCTCATCGACTGGAACATGTTCGTGAAACTCAGGAGCCAGGAGTGTGACTGGGAGGAAATCTCTGTGAAGGGTCCCAGTGGTGAGTCCTCCGTGATCCACGACAGGAAGTCTGGCAGGAAGTTCTCCATTGAAGAGGCCCTGCAGAAAGGACGGCTGACCCCGGCTCAGTACGAGCGCTACGTCAACAAGGATATGTCCATCCAGGAGCTGGCCGTCCTGGTGTCCGGGCAGAAGTAGGTCTGGTCCACCCCTTCACCTTCTTTGAAGCAGACAACCCGCCGGCCGTCTCCTAGCCAGAACCGCCGGGTCTTCTCCTCCCTGGCCTCCCTGTGCAGGCGCCAAACCTGTGCAGAGCTGAGCCCTTCTCACTGTCATTCAACCTGGGTGAGGGACCTGCTTCATCCTCTGATGATTAGACACCTACGATGCCCCTCTTCTGTCCCTTTCCTACACACTTCCATCAATGGACTTCTTGTGTGACACCTGGAAGCTTCCCAAAAAACTAAAGCACATGACAGCCAAAGTGGAGGAGCTGTTCCACGTGCCGGCCTTCACACCCCAGGGGTCGAAAGGCCTCCCTTCCACACACCTTGGTACAAGTGTACCAATGGACTGGGCCCCTCGGGGCTGCCAACCTGCATTCACACACAACCCAGGATTCTGGCTGAGAGCCCACTTTCTCTCAGAGGTCTCCTGGTGAGCTAGATCCAGGCTCGGTGCCAGAAGAGGCGCAAAGAAAACAGAACAGCGTCTGGCTTTTGGTGCTAGAGTGAAGGTTAACTGTCAGCCAAAATGTCCCAGGAACATGCATCGTTAGAGAATGTGTTGTGGTTCTGAAATTAAAGTATTTTCATAATAGACTGTTGCTAGTAGCCTTAGTTTTAATGCCTTACAAGTCTTGTGTGTTAGCTCATTGGTATTTAGGTATATACTACACTTTGATTTTTCACCAAATGAATTTTAGGTTCTGTTATCTCATATATTACGGAAGGAAATGGGAACTCTATTTATAGTGCAAAAATAAACACCTGGTGGCTTGATTCTAATTTCATGGTGTTTCTTCTTTTGCATGTGAAGCTTAGTTACTTCTCCTGCCCCTCTTGGCTCCTGGCAGCAAGGGATAGTCCACATATACTGGCTCCCAGGGGAGGAAGAATTAGTTGCAAATACGGTAAAAAGAATTAGTTGGCAAAATGATGTTTTGGAAACCTTGAAACAATTTATTGAGTTGCTTTATACAAGATTAACAATTTCCACCCCCCGCCCCCCCATACCAACATCATCGCGCCGCAGCACAAAAGCCACAGCCCCTCTCACACCTAAGGAACGGCTGCGCCAAGGAAAGCGCCGCAGCCCCAGGCCCCGGGAGCCCGTCTGCCTGCCCGTCTGCCCGGCCATGGCTGTTTAGGTCATTCACTCTTTCATTACCACAAATAAAGCATACAGAAGAAAAAGAAATCTCATAAACTCCCCATCAAAGAAACATTTCCCTGAGGCAAGAGGCATCACTAGATTCCTAAAAATGAGGGTATTCAGCTCCAGCTGCACACTCAATGGTACACGGGGAAGAGGGAGCGAGCGCTGCAGGGAAGGGACCTTGGGTGTTCTTGGGCGGAGAAGCCTGGAGAGTTCCCACTGCTCAGTGCTCACGGAAGGCCTCTGCAAGGCTCTGAGCTCAGCAATACAAATCTCTTCTTTGGCTCTTTTGCTACTACCTAAGACTACTCTGTAAACAAACTGGAAACCCAAGATTCAAAAAATAGATACAATGAAGGGATAAGGAATCCACTTTAGCCAGATGTGAAACACATGTTGGTTCTTACATTAAAACAAAAACAAAACAAAACAAAAAACCCAGAGGCCTAGCTGGATAGCTGATAGAGGTCTTGCTCCGCTGGAAACTCGGCAAACTTCTGCATGAATGGTGAGTTACTGAGCACTGTACCCTGGAAGGCAGGGACCAAGAGAGCTGCCTGTACATTCTGAGGAGGCTGCTGACCCTTAACATATTTGCAATCACTTAGCTGAAGGGGTCAATTCAGACGGGCCTTGCGGTGCACACTTCACAGGACTGGCAAGCGCCCCAAACGTCCTTGTGAAGCAGCCGCTGGCGGAGTGCACTACAGGCAGCTGTCCTAGTCTGTCACTGACGCACTCTCCCAAGTTCATCGGCGCACCACCCTCAAGTCAGCGCACAGCTCTGCCGCCTGGAGAGCCCTAGGATGTCAAGGCCCGTTTCTACACGGCAGACGCTTCACAGGGGCCTGTTCCCGCAGCTCTGCCTGAGAATGGTTTCTAAATAAAACAAACTGGAATGTCTGTGACTTGGAACCCCTTGTATCCTTGGCCCTCAGAGATGAAGGGCTTTGGGGCTCTTCAGTCCACCTGAATGAACTCTGAAAAAACAAAATGGGGGCCCTGGCTCTACTGGGACCTGGGGGCCCAGATGACCTTCAAGTCAGGACGGCACAGATTAAGATGTGCAACTGTAAAAAACTCAAACTGGCTATGTCTTAAATACAGACATATCTTTTTTAAAAAGTCTTTATCTGAGATCCACTCAGAGGGCTGAATGGACGTGTGTCTAATTCTGCTCCACCATAAAGGCACTGGAATTATGTCTTACTATAATATGACATGCGGAAAGCAGTCCCATTCTATCCAATGCATTAATGGTAATAATGAAACACGGACCAAAATAAGTGTCTTTAAAAATCCTGTCACAATTGTTGAATCTACAAAGGTCTTTTCTCTGAAAGAGCTTCATTGTCATGTTCAGCAGAGAAGCTGGCCCCCACCACGATGAGCACGCATTAGGTGTTCTGAGTATTTTTCAAAAAGACAAGGTAAGTCTCCCAGCTGTGTGTCAGCCTGGGTTTTTGTCCTGTTGAGCACACAGCCTGAGGATGGGACGGACACCATGACCGTCAGGGATCCCACTGTGGCCAGAAGGAGTCCCTGATCAGGAGGGCACCATGAGGTACTCTGACCAAATGCCGGGGTCAAGCAGGTTTAAAACAGGTGTGCCCTGCTCTGCCCCGACACCAGAGCTTCGTACATGACCTAGCACGCACCCCAGCCCAGAGCTGCCCCTCCAACGATTGTCCATGACTGAGCCGCGGGGCCCAGGGCACCAGGCCTGTCAGTGCCTCCGGAGAAGCCCAGGGCTGCTCCCCTTGCTGAAGGCACACCACAGTGCCAAGAGACGCTCCCCTCAGCGCTCACACCTTCGCCGGAAGGAAACCAATTGGCAGAAAGAGCATAGTGATTATCCAGTTTCCGAGACCTACTTGGTCAGCGTCCACCCAGACCTAAGTTAGGCGGGCCTTTCCTCTGAAGAGGTCACAATTTCCGTGATACACCAGCCCCTTTCCCATGAAGCTGAGAAGCATCTGGAAAAGAATAAAGAAAAAACACAAGTCTTTCAGGATCTCGGATTCCTTTAAGGCAGCAGTAACAAAAATTCAAAGGGATCACTTAACTGGCAAAAGCCCCTGAAAGCTGAGTGTTCTAAGGCTCAAACGAACCCAAAAACCCTTGCTGGAGGCTGAGATGCAGCCTGCAGTGTGCATGGCACGCATGAGGGCAGGGGCTCGCCACATGCCTGCCACTGCAGCCATGTGTGTTCTTGGTCGCCACCAACGTCCCCTGGCAGCCTGGGCTCTGCTGTGGGGTCCCCAGACCGTGCTGCACTCAAGCAGCAATAAGACTCTCACCATCAGAACCCTCAGGTCCTACGAGACCAGCTCAAGGTGCTAGAAGGCTAGCGTTCTGAGTCTGCACAGGAAAGAGAGCACAACAGATGCAGTCACACAGTTTTCCATTTACAACCACTCGATGGAATCCTCCAACCTCAAGATGTAAAGGAGACCGAAGCGGTACAAGAAAGCACTGCCCCCTTCCTTATTTTTTGCACTGAAAATAGCAAGGGCCAATAGTCATGTTTCCAATGGCTCTTCAATTATTTTCTTTTAAAGTGCGACATTCATGAAAGCAAGCAGAGGCAGGGCTATCTTTCATATCACAAGGTCTCACCTAGGTGGTTCTGTGACCCCACATTACCCTCTTAGCTACAGCAGCAGCTGCCAGTGTGAGGTGAGTCCGTTGCAGCTACCACTTCTCCAGAGGAAAACAGAGTCCTTGTTCACACAGGCTTAGCCCCTCGCTTCCTTTCTCTAAAGAATGAAAATTTCCACCTTACAAATCTTCAATCCCTTCTTAAATGCAGTCAGCCTCCAGCATTCACTAGGAACATGTCAGCCTCAGGCCAGGGACCCACAGCACATGTGGTGGTGCACACACTCGGAAGCAACAGGACACAGGCACGCGCAGCCAGGCAGCTCCCTGTCTTACTCCCACCTCGGAGCCTGCACACCAGGGCCACCCCAGGCTCAGCATCCTGCAGAACAGCTCTCCCCGGACCGGAGTGGCCTCCCTGGGCCTCTCTGCAGCAGGTCTACAGTAGTAAGGAGAGCAGGAGGCCGAGACCCAGATCTCGTGAGGCTGCCCGCCAGCGCCCCATTAGGTGTACTTAAGAATCAGGTTCCAACTGGGGCACTTGGGTGGCTCAGTCGGTTAAGCGTCTGACTTCGGCTCAGGTCATGATCTCATGGTTCACGGGTTTGAGCCCCATGTCAGGCTCTGTGCTGACAGCTCAGAGCCTGGAATCTGTTTCAGATTCTGTGTCTCCCTCTCTCTCTGACCCTCCCCTGCTCACGCTGTCGCTGTCTCTCTCCCTCTCAAAAATAAATAATACATTAAAAATTAAAAAAAAAAAAATCAGGTTCCAGCTGCCTTCTCACAGCAATACCACACCCCTTTCTGAAAGCCTTTGCTCTACAGAGACATAGCCCCTGCCGTGTTCCCGCAAGTGTGCCTTCACCCTTGAACTCAACTGAAAGCTGCTCCACTTGGGCACACATGCTGGCATCACAGGTAAGGGTCCCCCCTAACACCCCGCCACCGTGATCGTGCCGTTGGGCTCTCCCTTTCACTAAAGCTATAAGCGCCTTTTGGTGCCTGGGTGGCTGAGTCAGTTAAGGGTCCAACTCATTTATTTATTTTTGAGAGAGCTAGTGAGCCCAAGCTGGGGTGGGGCAGAAATAGAATCCGAAGCAGGCTTCATACTATCAGCACAGAGCCCAATGCAGGGCTGGAACTCACTAACAGTGAGGTCATGACCTTAGCCAAAACCAAAGAGGGAGATGCTTAACTGACTGACCACCCAGGTGCCCCACTAAGCAACTGATGTCTGATTTTGGCTCAGGTCATGATCTCAAGATTCACTGGATCAAGCCCCACATCAGGTTCCATGCCGACAGTGAAGAGCCTGCTTGGGATTCTTTCTCTCTTTGTCCCTCTCTCTCTCTGCCCTCCACGCCCCGCACCCNCCCCTGGCCTCTGCCTGCTACCATGACACTCTCAGTCTCTCTCAACAAACAAACACATAAATAAAGCTTTCTGTTCGCTAGCAGCACCTGGAAGGTGTAGCAGCTTAAATGTGAACACTTTTCAGTTCCCCAATTAAACCTTGAAAATGAGCACCAATGTGAGCACCAAGATTAACTAAGAGAATTCCCCTGCTTTGAACACAGGCCATCACTACATCCCCTGTGAGCACACGGGGTAAGGCCGACCCGGGGGTAATCCCAAGAGGGGAACGAGGGGAAATTCCAAAGTGGAAGCCTATGTTGATCTGAGTACCCAAAGAGCCTGAGCCTTGAAGGACAATCCAAGATAACACAGTGACAACGAGTGGAAGACACTGAACTCCCTAGCAGCAGACAAGGCATCTTAACAAGTGGAGGGCAGAATAGCACATGGTGCACGTGGCACTCTGACCACCTGGCAATTACCTGGCAGACTCTGCGGGATGTGGGTGGACACGGCAGCGTGTGGGAGAGGCGCTGCCCGGGGTGGGCTGGAGTGCAAGCCAGCCAGGAGACCTGAGAGAAAACAGGAGGGGAGAAAAGAACAAAACACACACATTGAAGACAGGAACAGAAAAGCCACTTCAGTGGAAGAGAGCCCAGACAACCTACTGGACTGGTTCTGAGTCAGAACCCCAAGGGGAGGGGGCTCAGCACGGTTCCCAGGAACGCTGCCCGGGATCACACATCAGACAAACACAGGAACCCAGCATACAACAACAGAACTCATCAATCACAGCACAGCCAGTGGGGAACCTTCTGCCCATCCAGCATGAGGAGAGGAGAGAAGCACTTACTATGGTTGAGGCCATGGTGGAACGTCCCAGGGGCAGGACCCGTGACGATAGCATCCTTGGAAACCCCTGCTTTGGCAGAGGACTCGGCGCTGAAGGAAACCACATGGAGGGGAAACTGGGAGATGATCCCGAGGGAGTTGGAATTCATGGCTCCAGGCAGCTTCGGGCCGCCGGACTTGTAGGACGCAGACAGCAGATTTAAGGGCGAGGAGCTGGCCAGCAGCACAGCCCCACTCGTTCCTTTCTGGGGAGAAAACACAGCACGGTCAGAGCACCAGCCTCGTCCACAGCTCACTCACAAACCAAAGCTGGAAACGGATGTGCAGGGCAGGAACCCACTTGTAGACCGCCCCTTGTGAAGGCGGCCCCTGCTCTGCTGCCCTCGAAGGAAGAGGACAGTCTCTGAACTGGCATGGAGTGCGGCGCCTGGGTGGCTCAGTTGGTTAAGTGTCTGACTTAAGCTCAGGTCATGATCTCACTTTGTAGGTTTGAGCCCCATGTCAGGCTCTGTGCTGGCAGCTCAGAGCCTGGAGCCTGCTTCGGATTCTGTGTCTCCCTCCTCT
Organism: Crocuta crocuta; assembly: GCF_008692635.1. Classification (NCBI taxonomy): domain Eukaryota; kingdom Metazoa; phylum Chordata; class Mammalia; order Carnivora; family Hyaenidae; genus Crocuta; species Crocuta crocuta. The sequence goes on from NW_027529647.1 coordinate 544,921, forward strand.
CTACCCCTCCCCGGCTTGCACTCTGTCTCTCTCTCAAAAATAAATTAAAAAATAAAAAAGCCAGGTATTAAATATGCCTCCTTTATGCAAGAAATGAAGACCACCTTACGCAGGTGGGCATATAGAAACACCAGTGTGTTCCTATTTATATACACTAAACATACACACACGCGCGCGCGCGCATTTTGAACTTGGTCTTTAGAAAGAAATCAGGATACACCTGGGTGGCTCAGTTGGTTAAGCATCCGACTTCGGCTCAGGTCACAATCTCACCATTTGTGGGTTCAAGCCCCGCGTCAGGCTCTGTGCTGACAGCTAGCTAGGAGCCTGGAGCCTGTTTCAGATTCTGTGTGTGTCTCTCTCTCTGACCCTCCCCTGTTCACACTGTCTCTTTCTCTCTCAGAAATAAAAAAACATTTTTAAAAATATTAAAAAGAAAGAAAGAAATCAGGAAACCCTGGAAACCAAGGAACACAGCCACCTTGCGGGGGTTGGAACAGGCTAGACGTAGGTGAGACCTTGCTGAACATACCTTTCTATAGTTTTGTCTTTGTAACCGCAGAGTCATTTTATGTGTTAGAAATGTGAAACAATTGCTCTCTCTCATTTCCCCAGCCTATATCCAAACTTCTCATAATTACCTATCAGCAAGCCTCATCGGCCATTGGACTCTGTCAAATTGCCTTGGTCTGATCTGCAGTGTCCTTTAAAATTCAACTAAAAGAGAATCACTCTTACAAGTTACTGATGTCCTGGGGCATCTGAACATCTGAACATCTCCACAGAACTCATGATCTGAGAGATGATACCACACTCACTTACTTGTTTTGAGAGATGGACAAATAGGTGGCGATGAAATATGAAAGGACTTTTGTGGCTCATTCTATGCCACCCGGGATCACAGCAGCTCTGCAAACTAGTCCTTTCCCTCTGCTCATCCTCAGAGCCTGGGATTCCTACCACTAGCAAAGCAAAGACCCGAAAACAGGAAGCCCCGTCCCCCTCCTGATTTCCGGGCTCACTGTTCCTACCTGACCTTCAGTAATCAGACCTCACTCTCTGACCAGGGCAAGGCAAGCGGCCCTGTCCCCAAGACTCACAAAGGGGCAGGCTGCTGTGCCAGGACACTCACTGGCAAGGAGGTAGACGATGTCATGCTGCTAACTGCGCTGGACTTCAGGGAGGAGGTCAGTAGCTTTGCCACTCCCTGGGTCCCACCACTGGAGTCTCCATTTGGACCACCCGGAGGGGCCACCAGGGTCAGCTTCTGGGAAACGGGTGGTTTTTTCACTGCAGAGCCTGGGACGGGTCTGCTGGCAGACTGTCCTGCGGAGGGAGGCTGTACACCGGGGAGCAGGTTCCCGGAAGTGGAGCTCTGGACTGGTGTTCCTCCAGAGGAAGAGCTGCCAGAAGAAACCCCATGTTTAGAGACAGAGCTGGCAAAGGGACTATTTTTGTAAGACAGCCCTGAAGAGCTGACTGAGTGCTGTTTTGCTGGATGGCTCAGGGCAGTGGAGGACGAGGCTGGCGTCTTATGAGAGTTGCTGCTGGAGGCCGGTGTGCCTCCTGAAGAGGCTGGCGTGGAGGGATGGAAGCTCTGGCCTTTGGTTGCTGTCTTCACAAGCTGGAGGAGGGAACGATGGCACTGTGGGGAGGAAGGCTTGGGGCCCTGGAGCTTATTGACAAAAGGAGTAGGGGGGGTGAAGCTCTTCTGCTGTTGAGCACCCGCATGAAACACTTTCACGTGGGGGCCGGGCACAGGAGCCGCCGCCTGGGGGGTGTGAGACGTCCGTGGCAAGCCGTGGTGCTTTGCTTTGGACTGGTGCACTTCCTGCAGGCCCTTGCTGAGCGCAGTCTGACAGGACAGCTCTTTGTAGCCAGAACTCTCTGGTTTTTTCTCCTGAGAGGACTGCCCCAGTGCCAAAGCCTGTTCAGCCAGAAAATTGAGGGGAGACTGCAGAGAACTAGAAGGCGGTGGGGCGGAAGGGTTGGGCTTTGGGAAGTTCCTCTTCTCGTCTGCACATGCGGTGCCTGCGATCTTCTCTGCAGGTGCTTTCGGGGGCACAGGCAGTGTGAACTCAGAGCTCCCACTTGCTCTGCTGTTCAGCACAGCCAGTTCCTTAGACACAACCTCCAATGAGGAGGCTGAATTACGGATCAAGTCTCCGTCCAACGAGTCCTCCAGGTTGATAGGAGCAGGATTAGCAAGGCTGCCAGATGCCTGGGATGAGAGCTCCCTGTTTGTGGCCCCAATGCTCAGGCCTCCTCCTGCATGTTCTGAAGGCAAAGCCAGGGGGCCGCCAATCTGGCCGGATGAGACGGAAACCTTTTTATCAGGCTTAGAAGATGATTCCTAAAGGAAAGTAGAAATTCCGATGGTTAGAAACGTCGAAGATGCCAACACTGGCCCTGTGGTTAAGGATGCAAATGTGAGAGCACCACAGGGCCCAAAAAACCCTGGCCTTCCTGCACGGTCACAAAACAAGGGAGGAGGAGAGTAGCTGCCATGCCTGCTTGACCTTGAAAATGCTGCTACCTCTTCACCCTCGCTGGCTCATGTATGGCTGGCTGGGACTGGCTTACCAAGCATGCCTACTTGCTAAGTACACATCCACCCACAAAGTAACTCTCTTCTGTTTCTGAAAAAGTCTAAGACTCAAGCAAGAGATGCTCTACCTGTCAGCCTCACCTTGTCTCAGAGTGCTCCCAGCTGCAATCAGAAAACAATGCACAGGGGCACCTGGGTGGCTCAGTTGGTTAAGCATCCGACTTTGGCTCAGGTCATGATCTCACTGTTCATGGGTTTGAGCCCTGCGTCGGGCTCTGTGCTGACAGCTCAGAGCCTGGAGCCTGTTTCAGACTCAGACCCTTCCCTGCTCATGCTGTCTCTCTCTCTCTCTCTCTTTCTCAGAAATAAAACATTAAAAAAAAAATTTTTTTTTTTTAATTTTTTAAATGTTTTATTTCTTTCTAGGAGAGAGAGAGACAGCTTGAGCAGGGGAGGGGCAGAGAGAGAGGGAGGCACAGACTGAAACAGGCTCCAGGCTCTGAGCTGGCAGTCAGCAC
>NW_027529647.1:548258-612152 GCF_008692635.1 Crocuta crocuta
TATTGTTTTTTTTTTTTTTTTTTTAATTTTTTTTTTTTATATTTTTTTATTTATTTCTAGGAGAGAGAGAGAGAGACAGCGTGAGCAGGGGAGGGTCGGAGAGAGAGGGAGTCACAGACTCTGAAATAGGCTCCAGGCTCCGAGCTGGCAGTCAGCACACAGCCCGACGCGGGGCTCGAACCCACGAACCGCGAGATCATGACCTAAGCGAAAGTCGGACGCTCAACCGACCAAGCCACCCAGGCGCCCCCCTCCCTGGTCTTTCTAGCATCTATCTCTCATGGGTGCAAAGGAAAAGTCCTGTCATGGGAGCAGGAATAGGGTCTAGTCATCACTGCCACATCCTGAGTGCTCAGTGCCATGTGTCTCAGATACTGTAGGAGCTCAGCAGATACTTAGGAGGACAGAATTTGCACAGCTTACTCCCATGGACTAGTCTGGTTAACGGCACTATAAAGCCTCAGGAACTGGTAAAATAGCAATTTTTTTACACTGAGAGATTTCTGCAAAGCGGGAGATGGTTCTCAGTCTCTGCTCTCTTCCCACTGGACTTTCCTCCATCTCTGCCAGGCAGATGCCCCGAAGCCAGCTGTCCTCCAGGCTCACCACCTGACTGGCAGTGTTCTTCCATGAAAAAACGACCACCACACTGTAAGCATCCGCAGGGGCCCCTCACTCCTCAGAGGGCTGTCGAGAGACCTCACGTAAATCTCACCACCACCACCACCAGAACTGGCCAGGTGGGTACCATCTCCTAGAACTAAGGCAGGAAGATACTACCTGGCCCAGCTCAGGTCTCTGCCCTGCCAACCTCAGACACCTGTGGTGGGCCAGGCTGCCTCTTGGTATAACCTCAAGAATGCCATCCTGAAGAGCTGACCCCAGTGCAGCAGAGCTCAGGAGTTGCTATGGTCACCTGAGAGGTTTCACGCACATGGCTAGAGGATGAGAATGGCACATGACCAGAGCAGGATGACTCACCTTCATCTTGATTTTGGAAGAGGCCATTACTTTCTTCTTGGCCCTGGTTAAAGGAATGAACACAGAAAAGGTTTAAAGAAAACTCACAAAGAAGAAGAAGATAATAGTAGTCCTTAGAAGAGAAAACACAGAGACTCACAGGATTGATGTCAGGTGCCCATGGCCTCGTCTGCTCTCCTTAAACAGAGTCCTGAAACAGAGAATACTGGATGGTCTGCACAAGCTCCCTGAAAGCAGGCACTCTGCTTCTAGAGCTTTCCTACCACCCCTGGTACTCAGTGGCTATTATACCTTAAATGTAAGAGGACCGTTGAGCTTGATTCCTAGTCAGAGACTCTAAAGTAGCTGCACTGGCTGCTCGAAAGCGAAGAGTCCAGGAGTGAATCAAAAAAGCTATGGCTCTGCCCCAAAATTTCTCATAGGATTTTTCTCCTGAAGACAGCAGTGCTTTCCTTATTGCTGATTCTTACCCCTTCCAAAGGTCAAATGCAGAGTGATCCACAGCATGTCTTTTTCCAGGGAAACACAACAAAATTTTCTCTATGACCCTCCCTATGTACCTGGAGGCACACAGAGCCTGCTTAAGATCCTTTGTCTCCCTCTCTCTACCCCTCCCCTCCTTGTGCACACGTTCTCTCAAAAATAAATAAACTTAAAAAATAAAAAAAGAAAGAAAGAAATTCACTCTCTAAAGAGAGAAGAGCAATCCCAGCTAAAGCAGGGACAGAGACAAGGAGGCTCGATGATCTGGACTCCAGGAGGGTGACGGAGTAGGAGGCACCAGGAACTATCCACTCACCTGGACAAGTGCACTAATACAATCTGTCTGAAGTGACTATTTGGGAACCCTAGAGTGTGCTGAAGGCTTTCCACAGGGGAGGGCCTAGAGGTAAACTGCTGTCAATTTCAGCTCTTAGCACAAGTGCAGCCTCCCGTCCGCAGCCCCGCGGCAGGGAGGCACACACACATTCCTAGAGCACTTGCACACAGCTTGCAGGAACTAGAGCAAGCAGAAAGGACCCTGTCCTCCAACTATCAGGGAACCTCTGCTCTGATCACTAATGGCTGCTTTTCATCATAGAAGTGCAAAGAGGTGGGGAGCCACTGCTGTCCCCTTCCACCACCCACTATTGNGCCCTTTGTCCCCGCTTCATTTGTTCACTTTCCCACTTTCAGGAGTCAAACATTAAAAACCAGAACATTCAAAATAACTGCATATATGGGGGGGAAATGAGAAAGTGACCACACAAGTCCGAGGAAGGGCTTGGCCGAGACCTAGGAAGGCCGTTCACACCGCAGGCTGCTTGAGCTGCGTCACAACATTTACAAAAACAAAACCAATCAACTTAACAGTGACCATAGTTAACAGTACTGAATTGTAAATCTGAAAGTTGCCCAGAGAATCAATCTTGTAAGAGTTCTTGTCAAAGAAAAGAAAAACTGTGACTATGTGAGGTGATGGATGTTCCCTAGAAAGAAAAAAAGGAGGTGTGAACAAAATGGAAATAAATAAAGAGATGGAAAACCTAAAAAGAAATCAAAGAGAGACTGTGGAGCTTTAAAGTATAATAACTGAAACGAAAAATTCTCTGGAGATGTTCAAACACATGTGAGCGGACAAAAGAAAGAGTTCACAAACTTGGAGAGAGGATAATGGAAATCACCAAGTCTGAGGAACAGAGAGAACAAAGACTGAAGAAAAGTGAACAGGGCGTAGAAGATGTGGTAGGACACCATCACTTGGAGCAGCACGCACACCACACACTGTACAAGTCCCGGAAGGAGAAGAGAGAGAGAAATAGGCAGAGAGAATAGTGGACGAAATACCAGCTAAAACCCCCCTAAATCTGGTGAAATAGATGAACATAAAAACCCAAGAAGCTCAAAGAACTCCAAGATGAACCCCACACAAAGAAGCAGTATGATCAAACTCCTTTTTTAAAGTTTTTATTTATTTTGAAAGAGACAGAGGGAGACAGAGCACGTGCATGAGCAGGAGAGGGGCAGAGAGAGAGGGAAAGAGAGAATCCCAAGCAGGGTCCATGATGTCAATGCAGAGCCCTATGTGGGGCTTGATCTCCCAAATCATGAGATCATGACCTGAGCCAAAATCAAGAGTGGACACTTGAACGACTGAGCCACCGAGGTGCCCCTATAATCGAATTTTAAAACACAGAGACAGAATCTTGAAAGCCCAAAGAAACAAGTAAATTATCATTTAAATTATCAATAGAATTCTCATCATAAACTTGGGAGGTCAGAAGATAATGAGTTAATATATTCAAAGTGTTAAAAGAAAAGGTCAAACAAGAATCCAAATCCAGCAAAACCATCCTTCCAAAGTGGGGGAAATATTAAGATGCTCGCAGATGGGGTGCCTGGGTGGGTCAGCTGATTAAGTGTCTGCCTCCTGATTTCAGCTCAGGTCATGATCTCACGGTTGGGGACTGAGCCCTGAGTCAGGCTCCATGGAGCCTGCTGGGGATTCTCTCTCTCCCTCTCTCTCTGACCCCCTCCCCACCCCTGCTCATGCTAGCTCTCTCTCGCTCTCAAAATACTTAAAAAAAAAAAAAATATATATATATATATATGTATGTATAGTTTTTTATACTCACAAATGGACAAGAGCTGAAGAAAATCATGAGCACTATACTACCCTGAAGGAAATGCTCAAGGGCTTCCCATGAGGAGGTCAAATAAAAGGACACAAGACAGTATTTCAAAGCCATGTGAAGAAATAAGGATCTCAGAAACGTAAATACAAGGGCAATCATATCAACTAGTATCCTCATAAAAATGGTTTGTAGCTGTGCTTTTTATTTTCTAAAATTTTTAAATGTTTTTTATTTATTTGTGAGAGCAAGAGAGAGACAGCATGAGCAGGTGAGGGTCAGAGAGAGAGGGAGATAAGGAATCTGAAGCAGGCTCCAGGCTCTGAGCTGGCTGTCCGCACAGAGCCTGACAGGAGCTTGAACCCACGAACCGTGAGATCATGACCTGAGCTGAAGTCAGCGCTTAACCAACTGAGCCACCCAGGCACCCCTGTGCTTTTTATTTTCTACGTGAGTTAAGAGACTAAAACTTTTAAAGAAAAAAAAAAAGCAATTAATACTATAAAAGCATTACTATCACTTTGGTTTCTAACTCCAAATCTTGTTTTCTGCCTAATTTAAGACACTAATGCATTTCTAAGAATTATTAGCTTATGTTTTGGAGCACATAATGTATAAAAACGTAATTTTGTGACATCAACCACCAAAAGAGGTGGGGACAGAACTGTAGGGGAGCAGAGATTTTACAGGTTACTGAATTAAAGAAGCCCTTCCTTATCACTAATTACTTTAAATATGAATGGATCAAACTTTCCAATCACAACACTGAGATTGGTAGAATGGATAAACAACTCAATGCGGTCTACAAGAAACTCATTTAAGATCTAAATGCAAAAACAAGTTGAAGGTTAAAAGGGTGGAAGAATATATTCTACACCAAGAGTAACCGCAGAGGACAAAGAGGGCTATGCTGACATCAGACAAAAGAGAAATCAAGAAATATTGAAGATATAATCATCAACATTCCTGCAACTGAGGCAAAAATTGACAGAACTGGAGGGAGAAATAGACAATTTTACAATAATAGTTGGAGACTTCAGTACTCCACTCACAATAATGGATCGAACAACCAGAAAGAAGACAAATAATACAAGACTTAACACATAAACCAGTGAGCTCTAACAGATATACACTCTACCCAACAACAGAATACATAGACTTCTCACGTGTACACAACACATTTCCCAGGATAGAGGCCACAAATTAAGTCTCAAGAGATTTAAAAAGATAGACAATATACAGAGTATCTTCTCTGACCACAAGACGATATAGTTACAAACCAGTAACAGAAGGAAAACTGACAAATTCACAAATTTGTAGAAATAAGAAAACAAACTTTGCTCAATGGATCAAAGAAAAAAAATCACAAAGGAAATTAGAAAATACTTGAAAGATGAATGAAAAGGAAAATACAATATACTGAAAATTACAGACACACCAAAAAGAACGCTAAGAGGGTACTTATAGCTATAAACATTTAAAAACAAGAAAAATCTCAAATCAACAACCTAACTTTACAACTTAAGGAACTAGTAAAAGAACAAATTAAACCTAAAGCAAGTGGAAGGAAACACTGAAGATCAGAGCATAAATAAATAAAACAATATATAGAGAGAAAAATCAGATCAACACAATTGACAAATCTTTAGCTAGATGGGCTAAGAAATGTTCAAGAGAGGAGACTCAAATTACCAAAATCAGGAACAAAAGTGGAGACATTACTACTGATTCTACAAATAAAAAGGATTGTTAAGTGAGTACTATGAATAACTGCATACCAACAAACTGGATTACCTCGTTGAAATGAACAAATTCCCAGAAACACAAAACTTACCAACACTACATCCCAAAGAAATAAAAATTCTGACTAGAGGTTTAACTAGCAAGGGGACTGAGTCTGTGATCAAAAATCTCCCAACAAAGCAAAGGTCCGGACCTGATGGCTTCATGGGTGGATTCTACCAAGTATTTTAAGTACTACCAATTCTTCTCAAACTTTTCCAAAAACTGAAGAGGGAATACTTACAAATTCATTCTATAAAGCCAGTGTTACCCTGATATTAAAGCCAGGCAAAGACACTCCAAAAAAACTACAGACCAATATCCTATATTAACACCAATATAAAACTCCTCAACAAAATACTAGTAAACAGAATTTAGGAGGTTAAAAAGATTATACATCATGTCCAAATGAGATTTATGCCTGGAATGCAAGAGTGGTTCCATGTACATAAAGTGATCAATGTAATACACCACATCAATAGAATGAAGGAATAAAACCCCACATGATCACCTCAATTGATGCAGAAAAGACATAGGACAAAATTCAACATCGATGAATGATAAAACAACACTTAACAAGCTACGAATAGAAGAAAACTACCTCCACATAATAAAAGCCATGTATGAACACCCTCTCGCCCCCGCAAAAACACCATACTCAGCGGTGAAAGGCTGAAAGCGTTTCCTCTAAGATCATAAACAAGGTAAGAACGCTTGCTTTCACCACTTCCATTCAACATAGTACTAGAAGTTCTAGCCAGAGCAGTTAGGCAAGAAAGAGAAACAAAAGGCATCCAAATTGGAAAAGAAGTAAGCTGATCTCTGTATACAGATGATATGATCTTTTATGTAGAGAACTCTACAGATCCCAAAAATTTTTCAGAATAAATTCTGCAAAGTGGCAGAATCAACACAGGAGAAAAACAGCTGCATTTCTGTACACAAAAAGTGAACAATCTAAAAAAGAAATTATGAAAATAATTCCATTCACAATCAAAAAACAAAACAAAAACCAGAAATTAACCTCACCAACGATGTGAGACTTGCACAATGAAAATGACAAAACGTTGCTAAAAGAAATTAAAGAAAGAAATGGAAACACACCTCACCATGGATTGGACTTAATATTACTAAAATATCAATACTACACAAAGCAATCTACAGATTCAATGCAATCCCAAGCAAAATCCTAATGACTGTTCTTTGCAGAAATAGAAAAACCCATTCTAAAAATCACAGCGAATGTCAAAGGATCCTGCATAGCCAAAATAACCTTGAAAAAGAATAAAGCTGGAGAATCACACTTCTTGATTTACTTCAAAGCTACAGTAATCCAAACAGTGTGTCACTGGCATAAAAGCAGACACATGAACCAACAGAAGAGAACAGAGAGCCGAGAAATAAGCCCTCATATACATGGTCAAATGATTTTCGACAAAGGTGCAAAGACTGATGAGGGAAGCACAACCTTTTCAACAGACAGGGTGCTGGGAAAACTGGACATCCACATGCAAAAAAATGTATATGGGTCCTTAACACCATTTACAAAAATTAACTCAGCTTCATGACACTGAATCTGACTATGATATGTTAAGACACAAGCAACAAAAAGTAGACAAGTTGGACTTCTTTAAATTTAAATTTCTGCATATCAAGGGGCACCTAGGTGGTTCTCTCTCCCCCTCCCCACCCCGCTCTTCTCCCAAACTCATGCTCTCTCAAAATAAACAAACATTTAAAAAAATGTTTTGTGTGCATCAAAAGATACTACCACAGAGTAAAATGGCAACTCACAAAATATTTGGAAATCACATCTGTTAAGGGATTAATATTCAGAATACAAAAAGAACTCCTAAAACAATAAAAGAAATAACCCCATTAAAAAATGGGCAAAGAACTTAAGACATTTCTCCAAAAAAGATATATACATAGTCCAATACATTAAGTGATGCTCAACATCATGAATCACCAGGAAAATCCAAATCAAGTATGTAGGGAGAAAACCACATCACATCCATTGTCTACTATTAAGAACCCAGAAAACATCAAGTATTGGTAAGGATGTAGACAAATTGGAACCCCTGTGAACTGTTGGTAGAAATACAAAACGATAAAACCACTATGGAAAACAATGACAGTTCCTCAAAAATTAGACATACAGGGCACCTGGGTGGCTCAGTCAGTTAAGAGTCCAACTCTTGGTTTCAGCTCAGGTCATGATCTCGTAGTTTACCCCTATGTAGGGCTCTGCACTGGCATCTCAGAGCCTGCTTGGGACTTGCTCTCCTTCCTTCCCTCTCTGCCCCTTCCCTGCTTTCACTCTCTCTCAAATAAATTAACATTAATGACAAAGTTAAACATACAATTACCATGTGACCCAGCAATTCCACTTCTCGGTATATACACAGAAGAACTGAAAGCAGGGTGTTGAAGGGATATTTGTACACTCTAGTTCATAACAGCATTGCTCACAATAGCTAAAACATGGAAGCAACCTACGTCTCAATGGACGAGTGAGTAAAATGTGGTCTGTACATACAACGGAATTTTATTCTGTCTTAAAAAGGAAAGAAATTTTTTTTTAATTTTTTTAATGTTTTTTATTTATTTCTAGGAGAGAGAGAGAGAGACAGCACGAGCAGGGGAGGGTCAGAGAGAGAGGGAGTCACAGACTGAAACAGGCTCCAGGCTCTGAGCTGGCAGTCAGCACAGAGCCCGACGCGGGGCTCGAACCCACGAACCACGAGATCATGACCTAAGCGAAAGTCGGACGCTCAACTGACTAAGCCACCGAGGCGCCGCAAAAAGGAAAGAAATTCTATAATGTGTAACACAAACAAATCCTTGGAAATATTATACTAAGTGAAATAAGACAGTTACAAAAAGACAAATTTTGAATGATTCCACTTAGATGAAATACTCATAGTAGTCAAAATCATAGACAAAGTAGAATGATGGTCACAGAATCCGAGGGCATGGGGGAAATGTGGAATTATTTATTGTTCAATCAGAGTTTTCCGTATTAGAAGATGACAAGATTTATGGAGACAGACAGTGATGGTTGCAAAAACAATGTGAACGTATTTAAAACCACTGCACTGTGCACCTAAAAATGGTTAACATGGTGAATTTTATGTAAAGTGTATTTTCCCACATAAAAAAAAAGAGCACAGAACACTAGCTCCAGCTAACTTTCTTGTTCATACTGCAGAGTCCATTTTCATGGAAAGCTACATAACACAGAAGGTCAGCACGTAACTCCAATAAACAGCCAGCCCTGCTCCTCGCAAATGAGACATCTGTTCAGAAAGGGGACATGTTTCCAAGATGAATCTACTTCTCAACTTCTTCCAAGAGCCATTATCTCAAAACATGTAAGAGCACAGTGACGCGGGAAGAACATGCAGCCAATTCCAAACTGAAATGTGACAAAGAATGCAAAATCCCACAGGTAACTTCCCTCTTCAAAGGGAGAGTAAGAGCCATTCACAGCAACCATTATGGCCCCCAACTCCTCGAGTGCGATCAGAGCTGACCTGGCTAGACAGCGACTTCCTGAGGGAAGGGACCCTGTTGGCTGGTGCAAAAGAAGCACTCAAGTATGTCTTTAAGGCAAGAACACTCAACCTCATCACCACACTGACCACACTGGCTGCTCATGGCCCTCACCTGGCCTGCATCCAGCCTTTTGGCCACAGAGGTTTGACCTCAGCATCCAGAAAGGCCTTCACATAGTCCTCCCAAGACTGGCTCTTGTTATTCCTCTCCAGATCGTAGCTCTCCAGTTTTATCTTCACCACGTGGCAGAGAAGCTCCCTGAGGAGTAAGCAGAAGTCAGAAACTTCAAACTACCCCAAATCCTTCTTTCAAGGTTTCAATTATGTGCTTTCAGCAGCCCTGATTAAAGTAAATGATTCTAACCTTCATTAGAAACACGGGAACATGCTCAGACACTGGCCCCACAAACCCTCCAATGAGGCAAGGTCCCAGTTTGGGCACACCTGATTTCATCATTCCACTGGAATTTCTTCCGGGGTCCCATTATCCTCCTGCCCCCCTTTTCTTCATCTTCTTCCTCATCAGAGCAAATCCGCTCCCTCTGCTCCTTGTCTTTCTCCTCTTCCAGCATCCTATAGTGTGAATAGAATCAATGGGACCCTACAGGTCACAGTTACAAAAAACAATTTCCTCCCACTCACCACCTCCCCACTTGCCCATCCCCACCCCGGGCTTCTAAGAAAAGGTGCAAATGCTACACGAGAGCCAAGAGTCTCATTCACAAATGTAATAATGAAAACAAAACAAAACAGAAAAAAAAAACCACACACACACACAAAAGAGAAAAGTCAGGAGGATGATGTCCCATAAGAGCCAAGGGACACACTTACTTGGCGACCTTGGCTTGTGTGTGTGCCTGGCACTCATCCTGGTACTTGGCCATCTGCTCTGGCATTGCCCTTCCAATGGCCTCCTTAAGCTTCTGGAGAGGCTCCTTCAGACGCCCCCCCTGCAGAAAGCAGGACATGGTGTAAGACTGGTTTTTGCATCGCTTCCTATACCGAGGACATGCTACTGGAAAAACTGCCCGAGGCTGGTACAAGAGCAGAGGTGGCACCTGTGAAGACTCAGTCACCCACTCTGCCGAGCCCTAAAGCCAAGAGACTCCACTCCAAAGTCACCCACCTGTTCATAGAGGTGAAGTTTCCGAGCACGTTTAACCAGTGTGTCTTTGCTGCAGGGCAGGAATGAAGCAAGATAGGCATATACCCCAGAACGGATTTGGCTACTCAGCTCCCGAGTTTGCACCTCTATGCTGAAGAACAGAACAGAGTCATCAAGGGTCCGCAGCTCATTGGAGCTTCTCTCATCATTAAGTCACCCGACCACAGACAGGAAAACTAAGAGCCGAGACTGGGACCAACCTCATGTCATTGGTCACACAATGTAACTGAGTGACTAGGGCAACAGATCTCCAGCAGTCACCACATCAGAACTCCCACACCTGATGAACTCGGTTGGTTAGGTAAAGAGGGTCAAAACCCGCAGGTCAAAAACAAGAACAAGTCAAATGTGTAGTCAGGAAACAGAACCTGAGAGAACAAACTCCGAAGTACTAAGTATCACAAATAACAAGAACATAAGAGCTTTCAAAATGGAAAGTGATTAAGTTACTTGGTGTGGCCAACAGCATTTCCTTTTTTCCCAGTTTTATCCCTGATTAGGAGGTCAGGGAAGTCCTCACCCCTCCCAATGTCCCCATCTAGATCAGCAAAAAAATATTTGTCTTCAGTCCATTGAGCTCTCTTTATCTGGCAGGCTCCAGAAGGCTACCATTCACACAAATCTCGTGTGTGTGCTGACTCTCAGGTGCTCTCTACAGTCCAAGCTTCCTGACCCAAGGGGCCAATTCCGATCCTGGTCATTTCCTGTATATTCCCTAATCTCGACAACTGTTCTTACATGTGTAAAATCCTCAGGTGTTGAGCAACAAGCTTCCTCTACTATATAAAGCCACTGAGAGAGAAGCTGGCAAGGCTGGAGGACTTGATACCAAAAACCTGGTTTGGATTTTTATGTGTGGTTTTTCTGCTTCTATAATCCAATTCATACAATGCAACATTCTCAGAGATTCAGACATGGGGGAGAAGTGTCATGGGATGATATGTATATACCTTGGCCTTGGGAGTAGAAGTGAGAGCGAGAGGAGAATGACCCCAAGAGAGCAGGCTCCTGAAGCTGCACCAAGTTATCTCTTACTTTTCTGCATAGGCAAGCGACACTTTTTCTCTCTCATCTCATACTTGCCAAGAAATCCTCTTCCAACTGGCCATGATCATTACATACAGCGTTCTATTAATATCTGCCGCTTAAGACTAGTAAGATCTACCATTTCCTGGAAACAGATATTTGGTGTACCCAACCCCCTTTAAAAAAAAAAAAAAAGAATAGGGGCCCTGGGGTTGGTCAGTCGGGTGAGGGTCTGACTCTTGATTTTGGCTCAGGTCATGATCTCACAGCTCACTGGATCAAGCCCCACATCAAGGCTCTGTGCCAACAATGCTTGGGATTCTTTCTCTCTCTCCCTCTCTCTCTCTGCCCTTTCCTGGCTTGTGCTCTCTTTCTCTCAAAATAAATATAAGTAAACTTAAAAATAAATAAACAAAAGGAAAATAATCACCATTTTTTCCTTTCATAAGCAGTCATCTTTAGGTAGTTCAATCCATGCCCATTTCCCCTGGCCTGCACGACCCAGGCACGGTAACAGCAGACACATGTAAACAAAAGATACTCACTCTAAGAGGGTGCCATTAACATCCTGGGTGAAGAACTTCTGTCTGCTCTCTCCTTCAGCAGCTCTGGCAGCCTGGTTCACAGCAGACAGTAACATCTGTTAGTGCACTTTCCTCACACAACCACACACTCACCCACAGGCACAAAGCCAGTCCTTCCCTAAAGAACACCTGCCGATTAGATAAAATCCTCACTCAGTCCTAGATTAAGTTCACCTATGATCACCCTATGCTCCCAAATTGGTATATCCAGCTTTTTTCAAATGCTGCTGAAGCATCTATGGACTGTCCGTTGTTCCAAGGACTTGGAACAACACCATCACATAAAAGTCAGTCATACAGAGTCAAAGCAAACATGACGCTTTTGATTCAAGGAGCTAGTTACCTCCTGTGACCAGCACCCTACCACCTCAACTGTGAGTTGGAATTTCCACACTTCTACAGTACAAAAACAATCAAGAACTCGAACAAACCTGCAAGATGAGAAAACCTTTATCTCCTACCCTTAAATAGTAACAAGGTGCTACTTTAGCACTTAAGGACATTGCGATTCTTGGGAAATTCACAATCCGCTTACAATTTATTACGAATTCTATCACCCAGACCATCTTAACCACTAACACACCTTCCTACCTATTGACACAAGGCATAGCAGGCCTTTTGCTTCCCACCAGAACACAGCCAGTACCCTGCATGGCAGCCACAGCAGGCAGCCAGGGCACTAAGTGCAAAAGTCAGGAAAGCAATCTTGGCAAAAATCTGAACCACTGGTTCTCACCTTTGGCTACATATTGGAATTACCTGGTGGCTTTCCCCACCCTAGACCAATCGCATCAGGATCTCTGGGGATGAGGGCAAGGAATCCACATTCTTTAAAAGTAACCCTGGTAACTTTAATGTGCACAGGGGATTGAAAACAGTTGACCTAAACCCAAGAGTTGCTGGTCCTAAGGCTTAAGGCAAAATAAAATATATAAAATCAGACTTGATCTACAATAATGATGGGAAACAAAGGCAGTTAAGATTCTTGTCTTAAAACGAATGATCAACCCCTTTGAGACTACAGGCACTGAGAACCACCCTCCACCTTCCTGTCCCCTCACATGCATTCCCTCATTGTAGCCTCTGAGGCCTATTCCTACCTGACAGCTCCCTCTGTGTCATTAGCTCCTAAACAGTAATAGACAGAGCCAAGATTCTATCTAAAACTACCTTCTCCCAATACCTTCTACGCCTTCACAGCTTCAAAATAACATATAACGTGTGTCAATCTCTCAAATCTAAACCTCTACCCTAGGGGCACCTGGATGGCTCAGTCAGTTAAGAATCCGACTTTGGCTCAAGTCGTGATCTCACGGTTCATGGGTTCAAGCCCCGCGTCGGGCTCTGTGCTGACAGCTAGCCCAGAGCCTGGAGCCCGTCTTCAGATTCTGTGTCTCCCTCTCTCTCTGACCCTCCTCTGCTCGCTCTCTCGCTCTCTCAGAAATAAATAAAACATTAAAAAAAAAAAAGAATTTAAACCTCTACCCTAAACCCTTTTTTCTAAGCTCTGGATTAGAATTTCCAATTACCTCTGTAAATGGATGATCCCCTGGTATGGACACACAGCTTACCCAAACCCAAACCCACCAGTTTCTGCTCCTACTGTGTTCCCCACTTCTAATAACTATGCACCATCCTCCTGAAATCCTTCTACTCCCTTCTTTAAAACCCTTAGGTAGCTCTCTGCAAGCCTAGAATCAAACCCAAACTCCTTTATGTGAAATTTATGACTCCCATTCCCCACCACATTCCAGGGGGTCCCCACCATCCAACAACTCGACTCCTCGTCCAACGTCAGCTCTATGCGCTGGCTTCCTCGAAGGCCATCTCTCCACTGAGCCTGGCCAAACCTGTTGCCTCCAGTCTGATTCCTATGTACCTAAGGAGGTTCTTTCTTATCTCCTTAAGTCTGGCTGTCCACCTGACCATCTGCTTGGCCACACAAATATCACAGAGCTTACCTCATTCTGCTCTGTCCTACAGCCAGCTGCTTACGTGTCTACTGGTCCACTTACAGAACAAGCTTGTGGAAAACAAGAACTGAATCTTACTTGTCAATATATTTCACACAGCTGCCTGTTACGTAATAAAGCTTAGTAAATGTCGCCTAAGTGAATGGATGAAGGAACAAACGAGTATTACTGAAAGAATGCAACCAGAGGAAGAAAGTTTGGTACTGACAAACAGAACCTGTAGAGGATATGCAAAACTCAAGCTTCTGCAAACCCCTGGAGGGAAAGAAGTGCAAAGGTCCAGGATTAAAGGGGGTAAAATGGATGGATGGAAATGAAAGAAAGGATGCAACTTTTAATCCATTCACCTGCCTATTTCTTACATTTTCAGAAGTATTCAGAATTCTTGGCACTTCCAAAATACTGAGAATATGATTTTAGTTTGAGAGAAAATAAAACTGAGTCATTCTTTTAAGCTTACATACTGCTACTTCTAAGATGCAGAAGCACTTTCATACTAATTCAACCTAATCACGATAACCTGTGTTTCAAATGCCCCACTGTTTGTCAGACCTATCAACCACTTAGGTTTTCCACTTAAATTTTATTTTAGATAGCAGCCAATTTTCCAGTATGTCTGAGGCTTTCTGGCTATATACTTTTCAAGATCTTTTTCCAATGCCTTTTGAATTATGTAGACAGTATCTCTGAGGGTCTGGTTTTATACTGAAGATAATTAGTCAAGTGCTGTATTTTTTAAAAAATCCAATTAAAAGAACAATTGGATTTATATCTGATTGTCTTCCAGAAATAAGGGAGATTCCTCAACCCTAAGAAGAGATACGCTTGCTTAAGGAGTTGTATCAATTGATCAATCCTAGATTAACTAAGAAATGAAGGTAAACAAAACAGCTCAGTCATGCTGATTTATAATAGTTCCAAAAGCGCTTTAACGAGCTATTTTAATTCTAAGAAAGTCACTTGCAGCCTCTTAACACCTAGATCAGAGCCTTATATACTGTACCTGTATTTGCTGGCATGATTTTCTTTTTAAAAAACATCAAAGAGGTTAGGTTTTTCCTACCCTTTTCTCTTTGGATCCAAGTCTCTCAAGGATTTGTGAGGCAGGGGTTCTAAGACTATAGGAGTGTAAGCTGTGAGCAGGCAGAGTAGAAGGGTGGGTGACATGAGGTCTCTGTCTTCTTTTCTCAGTATTGTTCCCAGTTTAGCTTGGGTCAGTAGACCTGGCCATCTGTATGGGCCAGGCTGAGGAGCTGCCAAACTACATCAAGACAGTAACCTGAGGTGGTCAACACACCTGATTTCTCCAACAACCAAGACAAAAGGCACAAGCAAGGCCTATTAAGTGAAGACAGGGTAAGGCCATCAAATCAAATCACTGGATTCTTTGGGGCCATAAAAACGTATAGTACAAAGAAACAGGAAATGACCAACAGACTAACATAAGACGACAGCAGTGAATACAGTGAACGCTGCTCGGGCATCCGCCAAGACGGCCTCCTTGGGGTACCTCTTTAACAGAGGTAAGTTTTCAAATACAGTTTTTCAAAGTTTCAAGCATCACATCTAGTTAGAAGGTCAATCTCCTCTCTCTCTCTCAAAAATAAATAAACTTAAAAAAAGTTGGGGAGGAGGGACATGGGTGGCTCAGTCGGTTAAACATCTGACTCTTGATTTCAGCTCAGGTCATGATCTCACGGTTAGCAAGTCTGAGGCCCCGCAGCACAGAGCCTGCTTGGGATTCTGTCTCTCTCTGCCCTTCTCCACTAACGTGTGCACTGGGCACATGCATTCTGTCTCTCCCTCCCTCCCTCTCTCTCTCTCTCTCTCTCAAAAATAAACTTAAAAGTCCACTTTTTCCTTCCCAAAGATTATTCCCTAAGGGATGGATACATACCAGACTAGGATCTGCTTAAGGGACCATGGTAGGTGGCAAACAGGATCCCAGACCTCTTCTCTCCCAGGACATGCATTCTGCCACACGGAGATGGCCTCTAACTTCCCAACCCTCCAACCTGGTTCGTTCTTGTTACTTGCTTTACCATTAGAGTGGGAGAAGTGATGTGAATACATAATTTCTATGGCTAGCTCTCATGGGCCTTGCAGCTTCCACCTTCATTCTCTTGAAATGTCACCACGAAACTGCCATGCTCTGAAGAAACCCAGGATGAAAGACCAGAAGGAGGGAGAGGACGGATGTCCTGGCCACCTCAGCCACTCCAGCCGTCACAGCACCCGGCCAACGTGTCAGCTGAATGTAACCACAAGAGTGAGCCAGGCAGGACCAGAAGAGGAACCACCCAGAGTCAGGAGAAATGAACTGCTTTTTGAGGCCCTAAATTTTGGGGCAGTTTTTTAATGTAACAGTAGAAACTGATACATGTTTCATCTAAGGCCAAAATTTTAAATGTAAACAATCTTATAAAAATAAAGAGGAGGAAAAAAGAAAATAAGGGGAGTGAAAAATAAAGTCAGAACACATAACACTACTAATGTTACAGTTATGTACATCAAGTTTAATTTAAAATTTAAAAACGCAAAATCCAGTTCAAGATTGAGGACAGGGCTCCTTATTAAGGATCCAAGTATCCATGAATGGCTTTTGAAACTATATGCAACTTTTGTGTACATAGGCATTTTTCCCCCCTGGGAAGAATAGCTTTCCCAGCAGAGTTTCAGTGAGGTCTGGGTTTAGAGCACTCGGCACACATGTAGGAGTCGCCAAGTGCCCAAGTACAGGGCCCTGGTGAGAACGGAGCACCTGGGGATCATTTGGAATGGCATTAAGTACCTTTCTAAAAATAAGCCTTCTTTTTCATGCAACCATCAAAAGTGATGAGGGCTTTAGAATAATATTTATTAAGTTAAGAAAGCAGGAAACAATTATTCACAACTATAATTACAACTGCATAAAAACATATACACAACGCTAGAAAGGAATATGCAAATTGAAAATAATTTTCAGATTGGCAGAATGATAGGTAATCCCCATTTTCTATCCCATTTCCCAAAGGTTCTTAACGCTGTTATAGTTGAAGGGCTAGGTGATGACTTAAGTATCAATTTCACATATGAATGCTGATTTTCAGTACGTCGATTTGTCCTGGTCACCACCTCCCCACCAAAACCCAACCATGCCTACCTTATCTATAGGGTCCAGAACCCTGTCTCCTTTGTCCCAAGAGATAACTTGGCAAACACTGAGGAAGGACAGTTTGCTTGGGGTCCATCCAGTGGACTCCAGAAAGTGAGGCTTTCTTGAATCACAACCCAATGCTGTTTCATGTTAAGCCACTTTGTTTCCATGGAATTTATCCATTTTTTCCAAGAAAGCGAAATAATCAAAGTTATAGACTAGAACACTACTATGGTGGGCGTGGGCGCACATCCAAGAATGCTTTTGACTTTCCTCTAAAAACACAACTGGATACTGCCACGTATACCTCACTCAACTTACTTAACAAGACTTTCAGAAGCTACAAAACAATTAGATTACAAACCAGCGGACTGAGAACAACAAAGAGCAATTTTTTTAAACATAAATTCTGAGAGCAAACACAGAACAGTATGCTCAAACATGCCAAACTTGAGATTCAACTACTTCCACCTACACGTCCTATTAAGATATACTCTGAAACCCTGACATGGCACAATTCATTTAAATCATCACATTCAGATAGAATACTGCACACAGGTCAATGAGGAAGAACTAGGGATCTGAGTAAGACATTTGATTTACTTCATCTGTTGTGCTCAAATACTTTTTCGAAACAAGAGAATTGTTTGTACCAGGGGTTAACATTTTACCCTGCCCTAAAACACAAGAGATATTACACAGAACAGTGATTCTGAAATGCTTTGAGAACCACTGGTTTAATACTTAAGCTACAGAATCTAATGCCACTGGAGTTGCATTTAAGTCAGGATGCCCAATGTAAAATGTTTTTTAACTAAAAGTCATCATAACCAATGACCTATGTTTGGTTTATGGTCAGTAATACATAACTAAGTTGACAATTCTTAGCACTCTAGAAATCAATTCCCAATTGCCAATGGCTGCTATAGCCCAAAGACCGTTGCTGTTTTTAATGGGTCATGGACAGTATGAAGGTTCAGCTTCTTCTTGTTCATCACACTTTAGGTATTCCTGTGATTGCTACTTAACACTGATGATGGGCAAGTCCAGGGAGCAACGAAACCCAGTGGCAATGAAGCACATACCCTATGTGTATAACATATACTTGCAAACCTTTAATTTTCAAAGCCTTCAAAAGATTACTAAAATGACAGATCTGTGCCTCAGCTGCCTGCTGCCAACATTAGTGTCAGTCTATTGCAACAAAGGAAAGACATTTGTGAGGAAGGAACAGACAGGCAGGAAATGGAAAAAGAAAATCCTCTAGAAGAAAGTAAAATGTTTTTCAGGAGTAAAAGAACCACAGAAGGCCTAAAAATGAAGCCTGATGGTCAGAGCTTACACGGTTTCCTCACTCAGGAGAAGAAGAGAGGCTGGAAAAGCTTACACCGAAACTGCCAACTCACTAAGGGTTGCTCTGGGCAGCGAGCTTCATGTGGTGCAGAACCAGTGTCAATCTGCCCAAACCGCTTCCAGGAAAGCCTGGCCACTCTGTGTCACCATACCTGAGCCAGCTCCTTAACGCGCTTCTCCAGGGGCGCGGGCAGGCCTTCGGGGAGGGAAGAGGGCTGCCTGAATTCCTGGTCCAGTCCCACCCCAAGGGAATCGCTCTCATCATCCATATCACGGAAAGGGCTTCCTTCTGGAGACTCACTGAGCAGCTGCTCCAAGTCCAAATCAGTCAGCGAGTCCATGGCAGTGGCCGCCTGGAGCAAGTCGTTGTCAGATGTGGAGCCAAAGAGCGAGAGCAAGGGGTCAGAGGTGCCCTCCAATTCCCGCAGGCCCTGAGCTTCCGCCGACGAGACCGCTACGGGCTTATGGTCTTCGTCCCTCTTTCTCTGAGCATCTTTCTCCTTCTGAAATTTCTTTAACATCTCTTTAACACTCAAAGCCCCAGAATATTTCTTTTTCTTCTTCTCCTTACTGGCATTGAGAGCTGTGAAGCTGCAAGCAAGGAAGAAACGGGTTACGAAGGCTGCAGCACACCTCAACGGGGAAATTCATGAGACTGCCCTGCTCCCAGCGCAACTGTCTCTGGGAACCTCAGCCACAGGGCCACCCTGTTACTCCTCCTCCCTCCTCTTGGTATAGGGAGCTCCTTCTTGCTGGGACCAAAGCTTGAGAGTTAATACAGGTTAGCAGAACAATGTCACAGAATGCTAAATATCGATGTGTTTTTAAAAACCACTGCCAGGCTGAAATAAAAGGTTGCAAAAAAGTGGTGGGGGCAAGAAAAATGTTTAAAGGGAAAAAGCAGGAGCAGCGGAGAAACAGCAGCAACTTGAAGGGCAGCTGGGGTGAGACCGAGTGAGGTGAAGAAAGCAGGACCAGAGAAGACAAGAAAGTGGCAGAGACAGGAGAAGTGGGGCAGAGGAGGGGTGCCCAAGAGAACAAGAAACATCAGCAGTCACACAGTGACAGAAATAGCTACCAACACCGACAGAGGGACAGAGCCAACTCCGATGTCTGACACACAGAGGGGTGAGAACACTGACTGCCCACGGTGGCACTGTGGGACGAGTGACGGGGACCGGGAGGCCAGGCCCTGCTGCCTCTTCTGAAGCTGTGAGGAGGGGGGCGCATCAGCTCCCAGGTGTCCTGCCCTAACAGCTCAGATTTCGTCCTAGCAAAGAATCTGCTGCCTCTCACCCGGCTTTGGAAAACTTGGACTTTTTCGATTTCTTCTCCTTGTCATAAGTGTCATCTTTTTTCTTCTTCTTTATCTTCTCACCACCTTCCTTCAACTTCCGCTTCTGAGAATTAAAGACAAGGCACAGTTACACGGCTCCCTAACTCAGGGAGCAAGTGCACTACACAGCACTGGCCTTGCTCCGCCCGGGGTTCATCCTGAGAGCTGTCTCCCCTTCTTCATGAACAACAGCTTTCAGGCCAGTCCCTGGATCACAGACCTGCAGCAGGTCAACAAGGCATTCCCACTGGCGGGGTCTCCTGGAAGCACCCAGGGCTGAGGCAACAGGCCACTCTGTAGCCTGAACTTTTCTACTTCAAGTAAGCTGTATGCAGGCCCTACGTCGTTTTACACACACGAGCAGTGGTAGGTAGGTTTCAAAATAAACTTATCTTAAGGCTAACTTGTTTCTGTTGGGGTGACAGCCCTGGGAACTGAACGTGTCCACAGAAGAACACAGCACGGCTGGTGCAAACTCCCCTCACTCCGCACCCTTCATGGCCCTAGTCCCTGTCCTGAAACCACTTTGAGAAATGAATCCCTACCAAGCCTGCTGGGACACAAGCACAGACAGCTCCACGTCCACAGCACCTCGCCACACTCCGGGTGTGAGAAGTGACCTGTCAGCCTCGGTACAGCTCATGCCATTCCGCCAATCTCCTGAGCCATCCTAAGCCAGCACATGTTCTGGTAAGTCACCTACTGACCTTGTCAAGTAATGTAAAAAAGAGCAATTCCAAAATCCAAAATCTAATACTGTTCTAACCTTTGGAGATTTTTTCTTCTTTTCTTTAATGAAGTCATCTTCAGATTCTGATGCTTGTCTAAATTGCAGAGTTCCCGAGTTAATGTAAAATCCTCCATACTTTGTAGTCAAAGAAGCAGGAACAAGCTCATCATACTGAAAGGGGAGAAAACAAACAGTCAGCTACATGTTCTGGTACTCAAGTCCACAGGTGCAGAGAGGGTCTTGACAAAGCAGATGTGACTGTGTTCTTCCATCACGTTTCAGACAGATGCTAAGACCTGCTTCTGGCCAACCACCAATGTCCAAGCTGAAGGATGTTTGGATAGATCTGGTCATCACTTTCAGTGAGGAAGGGAATCAAGGCCAGATCAAGGGTGTCACTTCCCCCGTCTCACCAGGCCAGCTCTTTCTTCACACTGAAGGCATCCCCACACTGACCCCTTCCCCACCTCCAGGCCATCATCAGTAGGAGCTAAGGTGGTTTCAATGGCATTTTTAGTAAGGACTTACCGCCTCAGAATTATCAATGAAGGAGTCCGATTCATCATAACCGTACCCCATGTCAATCAGGTCCTGTATCCGATCTTTTCTACGTTTCTTTCCACCCTAAAATTTAAAATAGGTCATGTGATTTTTCTATGTTTAACTGTGGTAAGAACACCTAACACGAGGCCTACCCTTTTAACAAATGTTTAATTCTAAGGTCACATGCTTTTTTTGATACATAGAATTAACTGTTGCTTTGAATTCCATCAACTAGTGACTAAACGTTGTAAAGCATGGAACAGTCACACACACACACCTTACACCCACCCCACACCCCCTTCCCTGAAGACCTTTTAAAATAGAACAGATTTGTGTCCGCATAACATGGCCTAAGACAGAAGAAGAAACTAAATGGCTTTGTATGCAAAACATTTATTCTAAGCATAAATTCTAGGAGTAAAAGGCCCTTCTTGCTCATTCATCCATTTAGCTTCACACACTAGTGCCTGACACATGCATTTTCTATACCTTAATGCATTTAACTAATAACTGCATTTTGTTCTCTCCAACCCCTGTACTTGTTTAGATGATAATCCACTAAAGGCACATAAAAATGTCTGGAAACCTCTCCCACTCAATGAGGTTGTTTTGTTGCCCAAGAGAGGAATCTTACATATTTTTCTTCAAATTTCCGGGCAAGGGCCTCCACTTTATGCCTTTCCTTCTCTTCATCATTGAAAGGATCTGAGAGATCTTTCTTCTGTAAAGAGAGCATTCCACAAAAATAAGAGCCATAAAAAAATTCCCACAATCCTATTCATAATATCTGACTGCAGTAGTGACTACTCAATACACATAAATTGAATAAAAACAACTGTTTTTCAGGAAAGGGAAAACACATGCTACTGTCCCATCAGTGTTTAATTGCCTGTTTAAGAAAGTCAAGTTTCCATTTATGTAATTCAACAAAACTTAACTGAATGTGTACAATGGCCCACCATAGCACTAGGTCCCAGAGGGCTCCAAAAATGGTAAACGGCCTTTACACAGGGATGCTCAACCTACACAAAACTGTGTTTCAATACAGTTGGTTTCCCCTGAACTCCTAAATATTATTTTATATATTTAAAAACATTATTCTAAGAAGGTACACTGGCTTCATTGGACTTCTAAAACAATTAATGGCTCAAAAAGGTTAAGAACCCACTAAAAGCAGTCCAAGGCCTTGAGGGCTATTCTGCCTTACTGGTTGGAAGAGTGGTATGAACTTGCACTTCCCTCAATGCTACCAGAAGTCAAACCCAGGTTCACAGCATTCCCTTTCCTTAGAGGCTTATCTTGATGGGTCAGTAATCTCGTCTTTTCCCCCAATATCACTACTCACTCCAAATATTTTCACATGGATTTCCAAAGTTTATTTCTACTCTGTAAACTGTTGCATTTTTCTCATCAAGAACATTTTCCAGAGTTGGGACCCTAGGTTTCTTTGGTGAGGAACCTTCATTTTAATAAAGGTGTCCTGTACCAAATACATTTAAGACTTCAGAGTAGACCAAAATCACTAAAGATTCGATGCCTGTCTGAAGACAAAACTCAATTAATTGCCTCACTCTCCCATTTGTGCCTCCTGAAAGCCCACTCACCCATAATATATCAGTTAAATGATTGAGGGTATATATGTATAATGAGATATTAGGGAACATACATCTGATGCAGGCATCACAAATGAGTGGTCTTTAAAACACGCACTCATCTGTATATTATAATTTTTCTATAATGACCACATACAACTTAAGTGGTTAAAATAGTCTTAAGAAAGTCTAACAATAAAGAGCAGTCTTTGGTGCGCCTGGTTGGCTCAGTCTGTTAAGCGTCCGACTTCGGCTCAGGTCATGATCTCACGGTTCGTGGGTTCGAGCCCAGCGTCTGGCTCTATACTGACAGCTAGCTCAAAGCCTAGAGACTGCTTCGGATTCAGTGTCTCTCTCTCTCTCTCTGACCCTCCCCCGATCACACTGTTTTTTTCTCTCTCTCTCCCCCTCTCTCTCTCAGAAATAAAAACATTAAAAAAATAATTTTAAAGAGCAGTCCTGGATTAAATGTGCATGCCTTCATGTCTTGCAAACAGTAGTTATCCAAAAGCACTACTTCCTGAACATATGAAGGTCCAGCTCTGTCCAAACACAGCATCCAAGATGTAAGCTCTCCTCTGTCCAAGTCCTCCAGGGCTTGTATTTGTACCAGACTTAAACAATTACCACATTGTAACACCTGTTACCTATATTGGCCCAAGTCTAAAATACAAGACCAAAAGTTCCCTTGAGGCTGTGATAGTGGCTTCTCCACCTTTATATACTCCTTGGCATCTAGAACAATTCTTTTACATTACAAGTATATGGTAAGTGAATTAATACATGAATCTGTCAGGTTACATAATATTTTGAACACCACAGAGTAGACACAAAGAATCACAAGTTCTGAATCTGAAGGCCAGCCGTGAATCCCCTGAAAATGAATCCAAAGTTCTCTGTGTATGCTCCATACATTTTTCTCCAATAGAGGAGGACACCTGGACCCCCAAGAAAGGTGAAATCAGGGTACTGGAATTCTAATTCCTACTGATTTGGTTTGAGCCCATAAATAAAGACTTTAACCAATCTCTGCTACTGTCTTTTCCTCTCAAGGAAGATGATCCCATTCCTACTTTGGAAAAGGAAGCTTGCATGGGTTTGAAATTATTTTTCCTCATCTTGCCCACTAGCCCAAATATAAAAGGTTGACCCTTGGCACAAACTTACTGGCTTCCACTCAGCTAATGGAAGCTGATCTTAATCAAGGAAACACATTTTTATCTGAGCAAAGAAAGCAGGTAATGCTTCTAACCAAAGGCACTCACCCCAAACAGCACAACAGTGAATCAGACTGAAGGGGCACTGGCCACTGAGTTCTGCTGCCAGAAATTTTGCCTACATGATCTCATTCTACCCTCAAACACCCTGCAAGCCAGGTACTAGGCTGATCCTTATTTTACTAAGAGCCATTCTAGAGACCAAAACACTCCCAAGTGCAGGACCCCACTAACCCGGGCCTCAGCCTTGCACAGTGCTCCATGGAGGTGCTTGTGTTCTTCACCTGCTTCCTCTCATACTGTAGGATCCCATCTACATAAAATACAAACACGTGCAAGACTAGAGGCACCTGCGAGGCTGAGTCGGTTAAGCGGCCGACTCTTGGTTTCATCAGGTCATGATCTCGGTTTGTGAATTTGGGCCCTGCATTAGGCTATGTGCTAACAGAGCAGAGCCTGCTTGGGATTCTATGTCTCCCCCTCTCTGCCTCTTTCCTGCTCACACTCTCCCTCCCTCAAAAATAAACAAACTTGGGGCTCCGGGGTGGAGTCAGGTGGGCATCTGACTTCACCTCAGATCATGGTCTCACCATTCTTGAATCCCAGTCCTGCATCAGGCTCTGTGCTGACAACTCAGAGCCTGGAACCTCTTTTGGATTCTGTGTCTCCGCACCCCCCCCACCCCGGCCCCTCCCCTACTCACGTTCACGTTCTGTGTCTGTCTCTCTCTCTCAAAAATAAACATTTAAAAAACTTAAACTTAGAAAAAAAGTGAAAAACTGATTTAGGCTCTCAGAAATCATGGCACTGGGCCTCAACAGTATTTTGGAAGGGCAGGAGAAGGGTTTCTGGTGTTCTGGAAAATGTTACATTTTTATAATCCAGCTACAGGTTACATGGGTGTGTTGAGTTTGTGAAAACACATCAAACTGTGAATTTACCGTATACGTACTTTTATTATATACAGAATTCAGTAAAGAGTTTTAAAAAATTTTTCCATGTTAATGAATTATCAAAACTTCAGTAATAGCTGAAGCTGGTGATGGGTACATGGGCCTTATTAATTATACTACTGTCCTAGTCTGTGCACATTTGAGAAGTTCCATGCTAAAAAGCAAAACGGGCGCCTGGGTGGCTCAGTCGGTTAAGCATCCAACTTCAGCTCAGGTCAGGATCTCGCAGTCCGTCGGTTTGAGCCCACGTCGGGCTCTGTGCTGACAGATCAGTCCTGGTGCCTGTTTCGGATTCTGTGTCTCCCTCTCTCTCTGCCCCTCCCCAGCTCGTGCTCTGTCTCTGTCTCAAAAATAAATAAAAATGTTAAAAAAATTAAAAAAGAAAAAGAAAACAAATCTGCCAGGAAAATAAATAGGTCATTTAAAAAACATTTAAGAGGGATGCCTGGGTGGTTCAATCCATTAAGCGTCCAACTCTTGATTTCGGCTCAGGTCATGATCTCATGGTTCGTGAGTTGAAGTCCTTTATCGGGATTTGTGCTGAGTGCAGAGCCTGCTTGGGATCCTCTGCCTCCCTTTCTCTGCCCCTCCACTGCTTGCTCACTCTCTCTCAAAATAAATATTTACAAATAAATAAGTATAAATAAATAAATAATAAAAAACATTTAAGAAATCAAACTGATTCTCAAAAGACCTGAAGGCTACAACCTAATTCCAGCAAATAAAACAAAACGACAACAAAAAAACTCCCACAAAATTAGGTATCTATTCATCCAGGTAAAGAAACTATCCAGAAGATAGTTCAGAAGAGATGAGCTATCAGTGTCTTTTCTCGTCTGTCCTTACACTAAGTAGGCAGAGTGAGATTTCATTGAAAAGAAAAATGTCCAGCACAAAATTCCAGTGAATGAACAGTCATGGTTCTAGAAAGAATTCTATCCTTTCCGGCCCAGAGGCAAAGTCAGCACACCCTGTGGCTGCTTTGGGCTGAATGCTGCGGTCTCAGGGCAGCAAAAGCCTTGTGAGCCTTGCTTCCACCCCCAGAAGTCCCATTTGCACAGGATGCCCCACGCATTCTACCTACAGACAGAGTCTGGGGCTGCTGGGGTGTACCTTGTCTGCGGGTTGAAGGCCTTTCACCTTCCCTCGTATGTTCTTCACCAGCTCTGGGTAGAAGAACTCTGGGCAGCGCTTGTGATCTGGCTCAAACAGGGTGAGTGTAATCCGAACAGCTGCTGCAGCCGGCTCAGAGTCCTGATGCTGTTCTGTTCCCCCAACGTCCTCTTTCCGGGATTTCTTCAAAAATGCAGGATTCAGAGAACCTGGGAGAGAGGTGAACTGGACCCTGTGGGGCTCCGACATGGCTACCAACAAGTCTTAGCGGGTGTCACTGCATGGCTTCTGTTAACATTAAAAGAAGGGCCAGGTCAAACCAAGATGATACAAATGATTTTTCCTGTTCAGCTATACAGATTTAAGCTTAAAAGACTCATTGTCAAGAAGAATCCATTGTTAAATTGACCTTAATTACCACCTAGTGCTTTTTTCTGCTTCAATTACTATTCACCTTAATATTTTTATACATACATGTAAATCACCCAAAATCCTATTATTCAGAGATAATCAGTGTTCAGTACACTTCCTTCCAGTCTTTTTTTCTATACCTAGTCAAAAGATCCTTGATGTTAGAGAATCTATGCTGACAGACCCTTAAAGAATCCTCAAAATTGCAAAGACCACCAGAGAATATTTTTCATTTAATTTATCCAACACTTTTCTGGTGGAGAATAATCTCTTTCTTAAGATCTCTACACTGTCATCACCAGCACTATACTTTCATTTAAAGTCAGTTTTCACAATGACAAAGTTTTCAACAGCTCACAGAAGGTACTGCCTCCTCTGGGATAAGTAGAAAACCAATGTCTCCAGAGGACTGTGGCTCAGCTCATTTCCTAATGCACCAGCCTCTTCCACCCAAAGCTGGCTCTTGGCAAATCGAAAAATTATCACATACCAGAGACTTTCAAAGTTGCTTGGGAATGGTCAAAACAGATTGTAAAGCCCAGAATTCCAAGGGTTTACAGAATATAAATATAGCAATACACACGCACACACATATGTGCGTGTGTATATACGTACACACATAATTTTGCATGTGCTTTGTGTATAATGTTATGTCTTGTTTTACATAACTCACACTGTAGTGTGAACTTTTTTTTCCTACTGTGAACTTTCTACCATGACAGTAAGTAAGGATATTCATTGCAGGATAGGAAAAATGATAAAAACAACCTCAATATCCAGCATGAAGGGAATTGCTGACAAAACTGTGGTTTTTGAAAACTGATTTATATGAGTTTTTGATATTTTATAGATACATAATCCCTGTTGTGCTTTTTCCTGTTGTTATTTACTGTTTAATTTTGATTTGAGATACGATAAAAATTTTTAATTCTTTTTCACATTGAACTCTAACTAGACTTCTTCCCAGCAACTATCACTAGCCTTTCTTTCCAGCGCTGATTTGGCATGTGTTAAATAGAAATGTATTAGACATCCTAAAGTCTATTACGGAAATCCAAACTGTTAGATTAATCCGGTATAACCAGACATTCTTTAACAAGCACTACACTGTTGTGAAAATTTTTATGGTGTATTTTAATATCTTCAATCAAAGGTTCATCTTTATTATTCTTCTTTTAAAAGTAATACTTAGCGATTCCAGTCTGTTTATTATTTCAGATCAATTTTAGAATCATTTTGACAAGTTCCCAAGAAAGGCTCACTATATTTTGGGAGTAATGAATAAGCAGTGACTAATTCAGGAAGATTTACACATATCATACATAGCCACATAAGAACGTATACTAGTACCTAGGCAGTATTTATGCTTTCTACTATGACCAAAAATTGTGATCTCTAACACCAGGGAGTAAAATACTAAAACTGAAGAGTTAAGGGGCACCTGGACGGCTCAGTTGGTTAAATGTCCAACTGGATTTTGACTCAGATCATGATCTCACAGTTCATGAGTTCGAGTCCCATGTCAGGCTCTGTGCTGATTGTGCAGAGCCTGCTTGGGATTCTGTCTCTCCCTCTCTCTGCCCCTCCCCCACCTGTGCTCATGTTTTCTCTTTCTCAAGATAAACTTTAAAAAAAAAGAGTTGAAATAATTCTAAGTAGGCAGTCAAGTGATTAGCAGCAAAACACGTTGGCAGTGCAAAAACCCATCGTGCAAATGCTGAAAAGAAATTCCCCTACAAGAAACTTCCAAGGCTCCCAAGGACATTCATGATGCACTGGGTTGTGAAAATAAATCACAGCTCAAAGGTGAGGCTTAAAGATCCTCCACTGACAAAAGCAGTAGTTTCACTACAGGAAGGGAAGCTGTAAGTCAGCTCATGGGATGTAGGAAGTTAACCCCAAAAGGGCCAACCAGGGCACTGGCCCTGTCCAGGCAGTAATTTTTAAAATGTAACCTTATCATGATCCACATTTTAGACACTGTAACTTCATTTACCTAGATGGTAAAACTGCTTCTCTCAGTTGTGTGACTTTGCAGGCCTAAGAAATTACAGAAACAAGACTAGAGAATAAATCAAACCTGTAACATATTAACACTTACAAGTTACATTTTGGATATATTTTGTAATCATGATTACTGCTTGCTACTTGTTACTAAGTTATGTGAAATACTTAAGAGGATCAGACATGTTAATGACTTGAAATGTTAGACTTACAACTTTAATTTCAAATGCTTAAAAAAACAGAAGTTTGAAAGTGTTCATTTAAACCTGATTTATACAGCTAACAGACATACAAGAGTTAGGTCTTTGGAAAGATATTACTATTAATTTTATAAGTTCACCATTTTAGAAATTAGAAGTATTTGAAAGAACATAAAAACTTTAAATGTAATTAAACACATTTAAGGGGATTTAACGTTGTAAAAAGAGTTCATTGTTTGGGAATTATAATCGGTTAAATTAGTACCTTAACTGAAGCTCTGTCAAGGATCACATACTCTTATTTCTATATAACTATTCTTCCATTTGTAAATGAAAGAATTTGGGGAAGTAAAACTTAAAAGGCTTAAGAAAACCTAAGCATTTAAATACTCAACTTCAACAAGGTGAACATCACTCTAAAAAAGCACAGAATTGTGCACATAAAAACGTGCCTCTTAAAAAACCTCAATTGACATCATCCAAGAAACGCTAGTTGTCTGTTGCATCTTGGTTTCCAGAAAACGTGTGTTTTTAATTATACATCCTCTTAACTATTGTATTTTCAAACCTATTATCAGTAAAACAGAAAAATTAAGTTTTGTTTGCTGATCTTGTAAAACATTTATTTTAGTGGCTTTTCCTTAACTTTTTTTTTTCCCACAATAGGCTGTCCGATGAGAATTTTGTCTACTTTCTGAAGTGTTTGTTTTTGTTTCATGTCTTATTGCATTGGCTAAAACTTCCAGGGTAATATTAAACATGTATCTTTCACCATG
Organism: Crocuta crocuta; assembly: GCF_008692635.1. NCBI lineage: Eukaryota > Metazoa > Chordata > Mammalia > Carnivora > Hyaenidae > Crocuta > Crocuta crocuta. The sequence goes on from NW_027529647.1 coordinate 577,303, forward strand.
TTCTGACTCCCATGGGAATGCCTCTAGGTCCAATGGGATGTTGACTTACAATTCGGATATTTTATCAAATCATTAAGCTATCCTTCAATTCCTCAAATTTTAAGTTTTTAAATTAGTAACATATGTTTAATTTTATGCAACCATTTCCTGGAATCTTAAATGCGCTTCCAATTATTGGTTTGTCCTTAAGACAAAACAGCAAATGACAGCTCCTGAAACTAACTGCCGGCACTCTGGGGAAACCGAAGTCAAAAAAATTCCAGGCTGCGGACAAGCCAACTCGCTAAAAACAAAACAAAACGCTCTTACAACCAACTTCTGTAAGACAAAAACGCCTACAGGAGGTGCGTATGGATCCGCCACCTTTTCAAGGCGAGGGCGACTCAACAAAAACTCTTAAATAGACACTGAAGACTTACTCGGAATCTACCACTGGGACTGGAACCTTTCCAAAACTGTTTATTTCCCCTCCGGGATGTTTGGGCCCTGTGCTCAACTGACGTGAGCAAGTTCCCCATTCAATAACTCGGTTTTCACATACTGAAACTACGCGAGCATCCGCCTTCCTGTTGTCACAACAGCCAGCTCCCAACTTCTCTAAAAGTGTCAAACTACAACAAGGCTTATGTGAGAGCCCGGTCCCGACAAAGACACGCACCTTTGTCCCCGGCGCGACGCAGGCTACGGCCCCACGGGCCGCACTCGTCCCCCCGCGGCGGTCCTCATGCCGNCGGAAGGATCCGTCCGCCCCCGCCCCGAGCGAGGCCACGCAGAACCCGCCGGGTGCGGGCCCCGGGCTCGGGCGGAGGCTGGCTTCCAGGCCGCGCCGAGGTCCGTCAGGGCAGCTCCCGGAGCGGCGACACGGCCGGCCCTCGCGCCGGACTAACGGCCCTAATGGAAGCGCGGACAGGAGGGGGCTGGAGGCCAGGGGCAGGGCGGGCCGCAGGGCCGGCTCCCTCGCGCACTCGGCCGGCAGCACCTTCACCACCGCCTCCGCCGCTTCAGACCGCGGGCGCTTCGTTGTCACGAGCGGAGGGAGGGGGAAGGAGCCGGGAGTCTCCGGGCTCCGGCGCGCCGAGACCGCGGCGCCCGGGTCACGTGCCGCTCGGCCGCCAATGAACCCCTGCGGGCGCGGTGACGTCAGAGCAGCGGCGTGGCCGGTGACAGCCGGCCCCCGTCACGTGGCCGGAGGCACTCCAATGGGCGGTGCCGGGGCGACCTGAGGTTCCCGGCGGCCCGTGCGTCGGTGGTGGTTGGGTGGTAAGATGGCGGCTGTGAGTCTGCGGCTCGGCGATTTGGTGTGGTGAGTCCGGGCGGCCCGGGTAAAGCGAGGTGCGCCGGGGAGCTCCCTCACTGGGCGCGGGGTTCGCGGCCAGCCCCGGAGCTGCCTTTCTATGCGCTCCAGGCTGCAGAAAGAGGGCGAGACGAGGTGCCGGCGCTGGGAGCGACGCCGGGCGGAAGGGGCAGCCCGGCCCCGGGGGACTGAGGCCGAGAGTGGCCACAGCGGGCCGGGCTCTGAGCTCCAAGGCGGCCCGGGGGAGGGCTTCGCTCCGCACCTGCACGCCGGCGGACACCGTGAAGGGAGTCTCCGGCGCCGCGCAGCTCCCGCGGACGCCGGATTCTTGGGGTCTTGCGGAGGCTTCCCGGAAAGGGGGAGAACCGGGGAGCCGCCGGGGCCATCTCGCCTGGGCAAGCCCGTCAAAACTCCCGTTGCGATGGAACCGACCTGCGCGGGCGGCTTGGCCGGGGGTGTCGAAACCGGACTGCTGGCGCTGCCCCGTGAAGAAATGGAAGGGAGACTTCTCCTTTACAACCGAAGGCTTGGCAGTAACCAGTGCCTTCTTGGGTGCCTCTCGTGGTCTGCTTCTGTGTCCCAGACTACCGCTCGAACCAAGACTGATCGTCGCCGCTTCCCTCGAGCGACGTAGCTCTCTTCTCGACCCAGAGGAAGGTTTCCATTAGCATGTCAAAGTCGGGCTGGTTTCGCGGTGAATTAAACCAGACTTTGTAAGGGGAAGTCTGTGTTTACCGAGCAAACTGCCCTCCCCGTCGTGGGGACGCTCTTAGACAAGTGACTTGATTGGTTTTGTTCTTCAGTGTTCCTTGACACCAAAAGAATGCACATACCTTACGCACTTTTGTATTCTATTTCTGAAGAGTTTGGGCCTTTTGGGCCCAGCCGTGGAAGCCAATTTAAGAACTCCTGTTTGCCAGCTTGCCTTTTGGCACTTGAGAGTGCAGGTGGAGAGTTAGGAAAATAAATTTCACGTTGAGTGGGTTGAAGGAGATGGACTGGCTTTTCCAGGGCAAATGCTGACTCTGTGTTTTCTCTAGGGGGAAACTCGGCCGATATCCTCCTTGGCCAGGAAAGGTGAGTGTCTTGCTATTAATGGAAGACATCTGAAGTTGGGTGTGAGGAGGGGAGAATGTAAATGCGTTCCCCTCAATTTCTGGTATTTAGTTAAACTGGGCCTACTTTGAAAAAAAATTGTATACTTATTTATGTAGTGTCTGCACCCAACCTGGGGCTTGAACTCACCACCTGGAGATCAAAAGTCCCATGCCCTTCTGACTGAGCCAGCCAGGCATCCTTAAACTAGACTTATTTAAATAGCAGAATTTTTCTGTCCCTACTCTCGGATTGTTTAGAAAAGGCAATATCATATAAACCAGGTCATTTAATCTGCAGCAAATGCTTATCTCTTGAATCAGAGATGGCTTTGGTGAAGTTTTTTAATCCTGGAAATCGATTTCAATTTGAATTTAGCTTTACACTTAAATGTAACAAAAGGAGAAGAAAATAAATTCTCCAGGAAGAGAGAAATCTAAATGTAGGTTAGTGAAAAGTCAAAGTATTTTTGTCCCAACTAAGTTTAAATCTTCTTTTCATGTTACCATATGTGCTGCTCCAGTGCCTCTTTGCAGAAGTTGGCATTCCAGATTTTGCATGAGGCGATCCGTCATAGCTTTCCAAATGTTCTGTTTTTATATTCTTGCTAGGAGCCCAGGAAATGTCTTTAGACTGTCTCTTTGCAATATGGCATATCCATTGCCTCAGTTGTCCTTCATTGTCATCGTTACCTGTCTCAGCTCTTCCTGCAGTTTTTTGTGTTTTGTTTTATTGAAGCATAATTGACATACAATGTTACTGAAGTTTCAGGTGTACAACATACTGGTGCAACAGTGCTATACCCGATGGCTTACCTCTTATCAGAAGTGCATCACCACCTTACCTTATTACTTCACAGAAGTGTTTTTTAAGAGTGTTCTCTGCATTTCTTCAGTGATTTAAGGGTCACGTGATTGTGGGGGTTGGTTGACTTTGATCTTAGTTTTAACTGCTTTTAAAACAGGGCTCTTGCAGTGAAGGGGATTTTCTACCTACCAAACACTGCTACTTGGTAGATGTATTCTAGAAGTTCCTAGAATATTTGCACTTTTCCACACATCTCAGTAGGAAAGTGCCAGGTTTGGACATGTAGTAGGGCCTGGGTTCTTTTCAAGAATATTCCTTTTCTTTTATTTCATTTTTTTTTCTCACCAACTTAGAGGTATGGAAAAAACTTTTTTTTCCTCCTTTTACTCCCTAGATTGTTAATCCACCCAAAGACTTGAAGAAACCACGTGGAAAGAAATGCTTCTTTGTGAAGTTTTTTGGAACAGAAGATCAGTGAGTAGTGCTCATCAAAAGTTTCACTTTTTCTGTGGGCGTTATCCTGGATCTGAGCTACTTGCCAAAATGTTCTAGGGACCTTAGTTCATTTTTACCGTAGTCTGTCAGAATGGCATATCGTTCTGGCTTTATATCTGAATAAAAGATGCTATTCTTAGCTCATAGAAATTGTTCTGGGGCCAATAACAATGTCAGTAAGAAATAGGATTCACTATCTTCTTAATATGATAATTACAATAAGAAAATTTCTCTCATCTTTTTATCCAACACCATAGGTAGTTCCTTTTATAAGAACCACGTTTGGTTCTCTTAATGGCTGTTTATCATTGCGGTTCATGTATGAGGTATATACTGAAAAAAAAAAACTGAAACCTTTATTATAAGAGAAGTAATTGTTTGATTCTGTTCTTTGTAAAACTAGGTGACTTTCTGCAACGTTGTAACAGTAGAGCTTTTTAACCAGATCTGTCCTAGAGTTTAAATCAGGACCATTGATTTGAGATTCTTGATATACAACATATAGGTCACAGTGAGGGGCAAAATATGTATTTACTTGAGTTTCCAATGATTTATTCAGCTTTTTCATTATTTCATGGATCTGATTACCTGGGTCTAGCTAGATGCTTTACATAGTTGTATTTCCACTTATGATTCTTAGAGAAAAATGTAGCTTTTGCTTTGAAAAAAGTGTGTGTGACTTTTTTTGAGGAATCTAATACCAGTGGTTAAAATACACGTTTCTACAAAGTGATATATTCTATAGCAAAATCTCTTACAAACAGTGTTACTCATTCTGGAGTTTATATGCTGAGTACTTATCCCAGTTGAGAGTTTAACTGGTATGTCTACCTTCACCATGCAGATCTACTCATATACTCAGCCCTGTTCTCTGTCACAAAACAACAGTCTTTTGATGACAATATTTTAAGGTAGTCACTGGCCCAAGAGTTGTGAGAGCCAGAGATACTCTGGAAGCAGGAATATTCTGGTAATGCCATTGACTTGACAACAAAGATTATTCTGATACATAAAAGAAGTGCTAATTGTTTTATTAGCAAATTCAAGTTTCTGACACTGAAGGGAACTTCTGGAGAAAGGTGAATGTTGTGGTCCTTGCTTTTCAGGAACTTGAGTAACAAGACATAAACATTTCAGATGGGAATACATGCAGAATGAGTGATATGGGTGATTGATTATTAAAGTGTTCTAGAACAAGGAGAGAGTAGTGGAGAACAGGCAGGTCAGAGAAGTCTGATGGAAGAGATGGGATTAGAATCCACCCTTGGAGGATGGATAGAATTTGAATAGGCAAGAAGAAGGGCATTGCAGGCAGTAGGAAGACCATGAACAACTGGATGTTAAGTTGAATGTGTGGGCAGAGAGAGGCTCCCCACCTGGGGTGAAGAACTGTGCTTGAGAATGAGAGAGGCAGTATGGTTGGTCCAATTGGTTACCTAAATGAAGATGTACACAAGACTAGAACAAAAGTGGAAACTCATGGAAAGTGGGGGCTTGATGACATTACGAGAGGTATAAAAGCCTTTGTGTCCTTAGAATTTTAAAAATGCTGGAAGATCAAAAGAATAAACTGATCTGTATAACAAATACTACAGATAAGACAGAAAATTGGAGTTGAGTGAATTTTAGCACTTAGCCAGGTACACAAGTGAAGCCAGTGAAAAAGATGCACTTACCAAACACGAAAATAATCTAAAGTATTAGTAGTGGTGGAGAGGATATGATTCCTGGCTAAAGTTTTTTTTTTGTTTTGTTTTGTTTTTAATGTTTTATTTATTTCTGAGAGACAGCATGAGCAGGGGAGGGTCAGAGAGAGGGGGGATACAGAATCTGAAACAGGCTCCAGACTCTGAGCTAGCTGTCAGCACCGAGCCAGATGCTGGGCTCGAACCCACGAACCGTGAGAGATCATGACCTGAGCCGAAGTCAGACGCTTAACCGACTGAGCCATTCAGGCGCCCCTGGCTAAAGTTTTTTTGAGGGGATTCATAAGCAAGTAGATTCAGGGCCGCTGTAGATACAATATCTTTTAAGCTTTTTAAACTCCTTTGGTAGAATTCCATGTAAAAAGTTATATAAGGGGCATCTGGGTGGCTCACTCAGTTAAGCATCTGACTCTTGCTTTCAGCTCAGATCATAATCTCCTAGTTTGTGAGTTCAAGCCCTGTATTGGGCTCTGCACTGCCAGCGTGGAGCCTGCTTAGGATTCTCTCCCTCTCTTTCTGTGTGCCTCTCTCTGTCTCAAAATAAATATATATTTTTTTAACTTAAAAAAAAAGGTATTTAAAAATAAAATTACCACAGGCTAACATGTTACCTTTTCGTGGCTAGGCAGTTGACAATGAAAGGAAACAAAGGGTAAGGATCTCCAAACACTTCTGAAGGGAGAAGGGTTCTTAGTGATCAGTGATCAGCAAATGTTATTTAGTGTCTTAACATTATCTGAAGGTGAAGTGTCCAGATGGTCAGGTACCAGGGAATTACTCTGGGGGAAATATTTGGATTTTGGATTTGATGCTGGCCTACTATGCATTCACATGCCAGTTATATCTGCCCTACAGTTTGGGCAAGCTGTTTTCACCTTTCTAAGCCTTTGTGTCCTTACCCATGTGTGGGGGTGATGCTCCCTACCTTGTAGCTATGAAGGAGAAGGAGTGGCACTTATTGATACTGTGGTTTGGCATACAGCTGGTGTTTGGTAAACCAGGTCAGGATAGAGATATGTTACAAGAGACGCACTGGTAAAAAGCAGGTGGCTTTAAGTAAGGGAAACTTGAATGAGAGAGAATCTATTTGAAAAGAAAGGCATCTAAGAGTTGGAAATTCCTGAGGGCCTCAGCCAGGTCTCCTCTTTTGATCAAAAGGCTTTGAGCACAAAACAGTAAGTTTCCCTTGCTAGGAGTACTGTGTGCAGTCCAGTCCATGCTCCCAAAGGTATCTGATGGATCTAGTCAAGATCAGAAAAGGGGACCAAGTCAGATCAAAGAGTAGGATTCTTTAATTCGAAAAAGCCAAGTCTGAAAAAGAACACAATCAGAATTGATGAAATGATGAATAGCCTTAAGGAGGTAAACACTGACGTGTTCATAAATCATCAGACATTTCAACAAAAGGCAATGTGACCAGAACATGTGCTGTGGTGACCCTGTTAAGAGCATGCATAAGGATCACTGTAGGAAACAGACATTTGACAAGTGGTTTAGACAGAAAGTACAAGTGGATTTTTAGAGATGAGAACTGCTTTGTTCAGGGCAAGACCCTAAGTGGCTCCAGAGGAAGCTGGGCTCTCCATCACCTTTAATGCTTGATGTCAAGGAGAGAGAGGGCTCTGTGCTCCTGGCATACCCTGGGCTAGAGACCCTGTTGGTTACTGGGCCCGGACTTTGGTGGCTAGGGTCTGACCCCATGGGGTTGTTCCTGAATTCCCTTTTTTATTTATTTTTTTAACATTTTTATTTTATTTTTTGAGAGACAGAGCCAGCATGAGCAGGGAAGGGGCAGAGAGAGAGGGAGACACAGAATCTGAAAGAGGCTCCAGGCTCTGAGCTGTCAGCACAGAGCCCGACATGGGGCTCGAACTCACAACAGTGAGATCATGACCTGAGCCAAAGTCGGATGCTCAACTGACTGAGCCACCCAGGCGTCCCTGTTCCTGAATTCTTAAGGAGTATAAGATTAAGTCAGAGATGTTCAGTTTCAAAACTGACATAGTACATATGGGAAAAAATATTTATAGATGAGGTTTTTTTTTTTTAATATTAGCAAGGATCTTTATTAAAGAGTTAAAAAGGGTAGCCCCTTAAACCAAGATTTCAACCTTTTAGAAAACTAATTTCTCTCTCTCGCTTTTTCTGTCAAAACATCTAAATTGGGGCTCCTGGGTGGCTCAGTCAGTTAAGCATCTGACTTTGGCTCAGTCATGATCTCACAGTTCGTGGGTTCGAGCCCTGCGCCGGGCTCTGTGCTGACAGCTAGCTCAGAGCCTGGAGCCTTTTTCGGATTCTGTATCTCCCTCTCTCTCTGACCCTCCCCTGCTCATGCTGTCTCTCTCTCTCTCAGAAATAAAACATTAAAAAAATTTTTTTTTTAAACCTCTAACAAATTGTGTTGACATCCATTAGAAAGAGAGGACTGGACCTTCCTGACCAGCCTCTCCTATAAGGGGAAGGACTTAGTAAGATGCTAGATTCGGCTCTCCAAGCCTGGATGGCTACTGTGGGAATTACCCGTGGTTGTTTTGTGGAAATACAGAGGAAAGAATACCTTCAGCGTTAATTTTGACAACTCCACCGGGTGATCACTCTCAAAGATTAAGTCTCAGGCCTATGAAGGCCTACCCTGGACAGACACTTGCCCATCAAAATAGAAACTGAGCTCAAGGTTTAAAAGTTTCATCAGCGGCTATGGCAGATGGAGGGAGCTCATTTAGTTTGGGAGTACTCAACCCCTAGAAACAAACAGTTCAGGAAAATACTGTCAGCAAAAGTGGGTAGTTCCCAAATGACCACCTGTGAGTTTCTGTGGCAGTCTTCATAGCTGAACCCACAACAGCCCTTTGAGGAACTGGATAGGATATTTGTTCTGGTTCTGCCTTTTTAACAGATGTAGACACTGAGAGGCAGGACGTTTGTGGAGTTAAGTGATAAGATGTCCAGGATCCCAATCTGAGATACTTTTTTTTGTCAAGCCAAATACAAGGTATGAAGTGTGTGAGTATCAAAGAAACTCTTGGAGGAAAACCTGTGGCTTGTAATTAAAAGCATAGCAACTTGAAACTATCTGAGGATTCCTTTTTTCTTTTCGCCTGGCACGTCATTGGCCCACTTTCCCTGCATCCAACAGTGTGTAATAGTTTGAGAACAGAGCCAGGATGATAGGGAGTGCTCTGCTCCAGGTATTATTTGGACTGAGGCAGTAGTGTCCCTCTGCCAGGGCTGGACAGAACCTGTCCTAGAGAGCACTGAGTAGATTTTCCTCTCCCAGCACCAGCATCCGTCCTCCAGGTGACCCCCTTCGTGGCTGGGACAGGGTCTCCAGGAGCAGGTGTCATGCACCAGGATTAGAGAGTCTGGCACAAAAGAAGCATCTGGCCATATTGGCATGGACAGTGCAGCTTGAAAGCCTCATTTGGGAATGTTTTCAAGGTTTGAAAACAATCTTTTAAACATATCTTATCTGCAAGTCTTTGTTGATGTTTGTATGATAATCATGACTTGAAATTAAATGAGGAGCTTTTATTTTCTTTGTGGGTTTTGTTTTGTTTTGTTTTTGGTTATTTGTTTTTTGATTTGTGATTTCTGAACAACTTGGGTTTGGGCCTGTAACAGCTACCAGTAATTCTCAGCTCCTTCCTTTCAGTGGTTTATAGTGGTTGGGGGGAGAGCATAGAAATCATTTGTTGGTACTGCTCTCCAAATCAGATGGAGAAAGAAACAGACCCCCTCTTCTGACCCCATCTTTGTTCTCACCTTGGACTGTGCTCACACTTGTACGTGTTCTCTCTCCACCCCCTACTCCCACCCAAGTCATTGTGTCGTGCAAAGTCTGAGACACATATGTGGGAGTTTTGGAGATTGTTCCTAGACCAGCATGTTTAATATGTCTACGTGGTGTGATTTTAACGTAAGGGTAAAGCAGGTCAGAATTACGGAAGTTTTCGAAAATATGAGGTGTTTAATTCATTTTCAATGGAGTATGTAATTTGAGGGTGGCTTATAGTGGAAGGTTTATATTTGCAAGTGAAAAGAATTTATAGGGGGTGTATCAGGATACCAGGGTAAGTCTGCTGCTCCTGGCCGTGGTATAGGTACAGTTACACCTGTACCAGGCAGTATTCACCTACCTGAGCAAACCTACAAACAAGGAAGTCATGGGGGAAAACCCCTGGGCAGAGCAGCCAGTGTTCTACAGCAGTGACCTTTACTGTTAATTTGTATTTTTTTTTTTTTTTTTTTTTTAAAATAATACAGGTTTGGGGCACCTGGTGGCTCAGTCCGTTAAGCATCTGACTCTTGGTTTCAGCCCTGGTTATGCTATCACAGTCCCTGAGTTCAAGCCCCGTGTCAGACTCTGTGCTGCTGGTGCAAAGCCTGCTTGGGATTCTCTCTCTCTGCCCCTCCCCCTGTAAATAAACAAAACAAAACAAAAAAAGACAATACGTGTTTACAGTTCCCCCCCAAAATCAAGCTATAAACTGTGAAAGGGTTCCATTCATGTCTGTCTCTCAGCCACCCAGGTACCAGCCATGAGCGTCTCTCCAGAGGTACTGTGTGCAGAATCAAAAGGTTACAGATTCATTTTTCCGTATTTTTACATAAGCGATAGCATACTACACACACTGCTCTGCCCCTTTTTTCCCTTAGCCAGACTATCTCAAGGGACCTTCCATTTTATTCTTCATAATGACCTCACTGATTGCCACTACAAACAACGTAATTAACTTCCTTGTACATAAAAAGCAAAGGCCTGTACTTTACATACCACTTGACTAAGCTTGATTTTTCTGACTTCCCAGCCTATAAGCAAATTAGGCAGAAAAGATCCTGCTCCATCTAGACATTGGGAGGATAATGGGAAAGAAATCACAAGTCACAGCTTGTATCACAGAGAGAAACCAGTCTCTTACTTCTAAGCAAACAGAGGCACCGGGGTGGCCCATTCAGTTAGGCCTCTGACTCTTGATTTTGGCTCAGGTCATCATCTCACAGTTCATGAGTTTGAGCCCCATATCAGGCTCGATGTGGATAGCACAGAACCTGCTTGGGATTTTCTCTCTCCTCTCTCTGTGCCCTTCCCCCCTCTCTCCAAAAGAAATAAACATTAAAAAAAATAATAACTACAGACAACAGCAACAACCAAAAAGGGCCACCAAAGTCTTATAACATTCAATCAAGATGCCAGCATTCCAGCCCCTCTGAATGTGCCAAGAAGGCATCATTTACTCAGTGATTATTTCTTGAGCACCAGTTGCATGCCAGGCCCAGCTGATGGGCCTCAGTGTATTGGAGAATGGCGCATTATTGAAGTGCCAGCTGAAAAGCAACTCTTTAAGGAGACAGGGTTTTGTAATACTTCAGAGAAAAAACTCTATTCAGATGACTAAAGTGATTTCAACTTGGCTTGCTTTCAAGAAGTAATCCTCATAGGGCTCGGGTGAGCTGGCTTTTTATTTACAGTGTTTCTGATGGAACACAGTGCTTCAACAACAGACTAATTTCTTCACTAGATTAATACTTCTTGCGTTTATCTTCTTGAAGTCCTGTTTATACTCCCCGTTCGTTTAGCAAACCATTTTCACTTTTCAAACGTGGTCAGAGAGGAAATTTTCATTTTAGTATTAAAATGCCAGTCTTGAGGATGAATTGAATTTTGACCATACCATTCTGGCAGAAATCAGTAATTCACTTAAAATGCTTCAGTGAAAAAATAGGCATGGGTTATTGGGGCTTCCTCCACAGATGTCTTTACCTCTCCATTTCTCTCAACCGGAGTCTCATGTGGGTAGAGGGAGGCAGGTATTAGGATGCCTGGAGTGTACTTCCTGTCTCAAGAGCCTCCATAAAAACCACCCCATTGGTCTCACACAGAACTTGTGTGGGTCTCAGTTTCTAACCTGAAGCTCAGAGAAGGAAGAGGCATGTCCAGAGCATAGGGGCTGTTTAAGCTTTACCACGGATACTTGTGTCATCTTAGGGTGACAGTTTAATCCACTTTTCAGGGCATGTCTAGCTCTGCATCTGCTCTGATGGTCTGTCCTTAGAAACACTGAAAGCGGGGAGAAGCAGGAGGGTCTGGTCGGTGGTTTACCTGCCAGACTAAGAGCAAAACTTTATTCAGTTTTTTCTCTCCATAAATTAGACCAATTGGCTCTATCATGTCAACTTTCAGACTTGAGTTGGTCACTGGGAGGTACCTGCCTACTTCACCTGATTGGAGGTTAATGCAGCGAGACCATGTTTGAGTCCTTGTTCATCGTTCAATCTCTGTGGCTTTCTTTGGCCATAGATATCCTGCTTAGTCCTGCTTTGCTGTCATATTTGCAAGCTGATGGCCCCACAGCTGTTGTGTTTGTACAGATCCATAGTCACAGTTGTTAACATGACACTCAAAGCATAGGTGCCTGTTGGTGTGTTGGTCATGCTATTTTTATGTGCAGATGTTAGCACATTTACTATTATTAGTGAATATTTTCTAGCTTTCTTTAAAGGAGAAGCCCCTAAGTCAGAATGATAGCTCAGTTTCTCCTTAACACTACCTACTTTTTCGGAAGGTTATGCTATGAAACCTGTGAGCGTTACACAGTAGAAACCTCTGAGTTACTGTTACCTCTCCAAGCCCATAAAATCATCTCCTTTGTGCTGGAAAGCCGAATGTCATTTAGGGAAACCACAGGAAGCCAGCTGGGACAGATTTGTTCAGGTTAGTGTGGCAGGCCAGATACTCCAGTGACGAATGATGGCTATTTTACTTTCATGTGCTTTGTGTTGATGTTAGGAATTAAGAATTAACTATCATAAGGGTATGTTCTGCTTTTAATCACAAGCAGAATGTTGTTTCTAAAGGCCTCTTGTTATGAATGCTGCCCTCATTCCGAATCACATGCCACACATTTTGTGTGGTTTAGTAGTCACAGACGCCATCATTTATGAACAGGTACCTGTAAGAACAAGAGATTTCAGATGCTGCATTTTGTTAGCCTTGGAAGCATCGCTGGTCCTCAGCTGATTGGCAGGTTGTCATTCTGGTTTGAGTGTCAACTGGGCAGTGCTGTTGCTGTGGTTAATAATGCTTCCTGAGGCTCTGTGAGGAGAGTGGGAGAACACCTCCAGGCTCCCTCTGCCCTGCACCAGTGGCAGGCGATGTGTGGTTCAGTGTGGAAGGCTGGTGAACAAGACTGGATGTAAATAACCTACAGTTTTGTGTGGAGAATGTTCTGGTTTTGTTTGTGGTGTGGCGGTTGTTGTGCTTGACTTGTTTCAGGAAAACATACTTTTGTAACACCCCTTGAGTTTAAGGTGGTTGATAACATGTTTTTAAAAAATGGCAAGCCTGTTTCAAAGTCCAGTTAAACCAGACCGGTATCTGCATTCTGTTGAGATGAGGTATTTGATACTTTCTGGCATAGGCATTGTGGATCATATGCCTTCTATGTGTTTTCTGCTAGTGCCTGGATCAAAGTGGAACAGCTAAAGCCATACCATGCGCATAAGGAGGAAATGATAAAGATTAACAAGGGAAAACGATTCCAGCAAGCTGTGGATGCCGTTGAAGAGTTCCTCCGGAGAGCCAAAGGAAAAGACCAGGTAAGAGACTGATTCTCCCTTTATGCCAACATGAGACTGGTTGTTTTGGCATAGTAACTAACGGATTAACTTTGCCCAAACCCAAAGCTCTATTCTTATGTAATGCCAATGGAGAGAACACCACTTCGTTTCTAAGGTACCCATGTTTTGCCAATCAACTTGGAACTCCGTTCATGTGGCTGACTTTTCTGAAATATATTGCTACTCTTAGGAAAGTCACCTGGACTCAGGAGAAGAATCTCAACTTTTAAGTACAACACAGGCCATTTCTCCCTTTTATATCCTGGAGATTAGGGCATAGCTTCTAGGATATATCCACTGCCTGAGTGTAAATCCCACTTCTTAGCTTTGGGACTATAGGCAAGTGATAGGATTTGTTTATCTGCCACTCCAGATATCAATGGGAGCAATAGCAGAATCTATTTCATAGGGTAGTTGTGTGGATAATGCATGTAAAGCGCTTCTCATAGGGTGTGGCTTGTGTAAATGGCAGTGGCTGCTGTGGTGGCTATCATTATTATTATTAAACTTTCAGACATCGTCCCACAATTCTGCTGATGACAAGAATCGGCGTAATTCCAGTGAGGAGAGAAGTAGGCCAAACTCAGGTGATGAGAAGCGGAAGCTTAGCCTGTCTGAAGGGAAGGTGAAGAAGAACATGGGAGAAGGAAAGAAGAGGGTGTCTTCAGGCTCTTCAGAGAGAGGCTCCAAGTCCCCTCTTAAAAGAGCCCAAGAGCAGAGTCCCCGGAAACGGGGTCGGCCCCCAAAGGATGAGAAGGTTTGTTTTATTTCTGCAGCTTCTGGGATTAGTGACTTCTTTCTGCTGTGGCAGAGTTGAGCTCTACAGTGTGCCTCAGTTCACTGAGTGGACACAGAGACCTGTGCTCAGCGCTGCCCTAAAGAATCCTGCAGACCAGGGAAGGGATACAGCCTAGATACACAGGCATGAAATAGGAGCAAAAGATGTTGCATTCAACTAGATGGTCAAGGCAGAAGAACAGTCCACCTCAGCCAGCCTCCAAGTGCTGGCACTGGAAGGGGCTTTGGAAGAAAGAGGGGAAGGCATTCCAGAGACAAAGGGCATAGCCCATGTGGGGCTTGATGTTGGTGTGGATATTCTCATTACAGCTAGAGGACAGGGAAGAGAGCGGAGAGATCAAAGTAGGCTGTCCCTGGATTGTGGACGGCCTTGAGGTCGACTAAAGCAGTATTTACTGTCACTGAATCGGTTGGGGGGGTCATGAATGGGCCTGAGCTGGGTGTCAGGACGGCAGTGCGCTCCAGGCTGTGTGTTAGTGGTGGAGGCTAGAAAAGAAAGCCTAAAGCCAGTCAGAAAGTTAAACACAGGTGTGCATTTATCAGGAGCTGTCCTGATAGCAAATACTGAAAGGAACTGCCTGAGAGGCACTTAACAGGAAGGGGTCATAAGATTTAGCAGCTGGATACGTAGGGTTGAGTGAGGAAAGAGAATGGGAGAAAATTTCAGGTGTTTGCCTGGAAAACGGTATTGCCCTTCTCAAGAGCAAGAGCCGGGAGTAGGGCCGGCTCACAGAGCAAGACGACTGGTTCTGTTCTGAGTGGGATGGGTTCCGGGGTGACACCCAGACCATCGAGGAGCCCTGGGGTAACGTCAGGACGGGACATAGATGTGGAAGGCGAATGTGTGGGTGTGTATCAGTGATCTGTGGCGGGATCTGTCTTCAGGGAAAGTAAGGAGGGAAGGGCAGAAGTCTGCTTTGCAGGGAGATTGCCCATAGGTCAGAGTTGGGAGAGGTCAGAGGAGCCATCATGGTGAAATAAAGTGGAAATAATGTACCTTTCACCTTCCTGAAAAGATTTGGGTCAAGTCTCAAAAGCCAAGGTAAGAGAATTTGATATGGAGTAGGTAGTCTGTCAAAACACAGGGGAGGATTGTTAGGCACATTCAAGGGGACAGAAGCCAGATGTCTGGCAGAAACAGTTAGGTGATAAGGCCATGAGGAAACACTAGACATCATCAGATCAAGGTGTGCAAATCCAGACACCGCTGAGACCAGACAGCTAATGGAAAGAAGCAAGGGGAGCTGTGAGGGTCCACAACCCGGACCTGCCTCTGTGCTGAGAGCATTAGATGTGGCAGCTGGTGCTCTGGGGAGGTCATGCTTCTTCCGTGGGGTTCCAGCCAGCTTTTGCGAGACTGTCTGGTTTTTCTCAAGAGAAGCTGGAAATACAGATTTTTATGTGAAATGTTCCAGTTTTATGTGTTAAAAACTAACTCAAAATTTTAAAACGCTTTTAGTTCAAAGGAACATCTCAGAGCCAGACTGAGCCTGTGGGCTGCCACTTGGTGACCTCCACATCAGAGAGGGTCCTTCTTGCTGTCAAGTAACCTGAGGTTGAGAGTAGAGAGAGGGACTGGCGGTTGGGCTGGCCCTGGCTGACCGTGAGGACAGGGAACCGCCAGCCAAAGGTTGAGAAGGTTTAGAAAGCTAGCTGTGGTTCATGAAGAACTTTTCAGGGGTGGTGATCTAATTTGATCCAATTAGATTGATTTTCTGGGGATCCAGAGGACTCTGAGGATTCAGAGGATTTAGATTTTATACTATCCAAATTCCTATTTTTGCTTTCTAAAGCTACGAATTTTGCCAACTCCTGTGCTAGCCCCAGACAGAAACAACTTCTCTTTGGATCAAGGGACGTGTACAGGAGAGGTTAGGAGGAGGTCTGAGTCTGAGCCTTGAGTCAAAGCTGTGACTCTGTAACTGGCTGCTGCTGTGTGACCTTGGCCAGCTTCCTTTGCCTTGGTTTCCTGGTCTGATCATGATACCTGCCACCCCACTTTGTTGTGAGAAGTAAATGAGCAAAAAGCTGAGTACCTAGAGCAGTGTGTGCAGTGCCCTACACATTTGGTCACTGGCTTTACATTCATCAGTGTTTGGCAGTGGCCCATTGTGCAGTGAGAGCATAGTGGTTTTAGTGGAACCAGAGGCCACCATGGGCTTACTGCAGGGACTCTTCTCACAGGCTCCCAGGGAAAAGCAGTTTGCCCTTGAGTCTGAATTATTAATCAGGGGTAGTGACATTGCTGCTGCTGTTCTCACCACCAGGTCTCCAGCCAAGGGCTCTACATGCCAGTTACCTTTAGCAGAGTCCTTCCTACACCCTCCTTGCTTGGCTCGGCCTCTAGTGGAGGATTTGTCAGCTGGAGAGGAAGGAGCCTGGCTAGTGGTGCAGGGCATACACAGCTGTTTTAGTTCGGACTGCTGGTCTTAATCAAGCACCTTCAGGGATATAGTGAACGTGGGCTTGGAATTTTGGTCCATCTTCTGATCTAATAGGTCTTGTAGTTTAAGAAGAGTGTGTGTTGCTATAGCAATTGTCCTTTGGCTGTCAGACTTCTTTCTGAAACAGCAATAGCCTAGGCTGATAAGTGGGCAAAGCCCTGGATGATGGCTCTTCTGAGCCATAATCCCCTGCCCCATGAGGATTAGTGAAACGACTGACCTTGACAGTGGAGGTGTCAGTTACGGGCACACAGGGGAAGCCTGGGTTCATGCTTAGACTCTGGTTTGAGAGGTGTGCTCTCTCTTCTCTCAGAGGCTCTTCTGAGTCCTGAGCGGAGAAGCAGAACTGCAGCTCTAGGCACATACGAGCCTGACAGAGCAGAGCCATCAGTCCTGTGGCTCTCCTTAAATCCCTAAGTAGTGCAGAGAGTGATGATTTGGGAGCCGGAGCTTCTGGTTGGTGCCAGATGGAGAGTCAGTGCACTCCACCTCCCCCTCCCCCTCCCCTGGTACCTGAGTCAGGTCACTGGAGCCGTGCTGCCCCTAGGGGAACAGGGGACAGACACACAGTGTGTCCATCACGGCAGGACATTCTTTGGGACAGTACTGCACTAGGCCTCTTTCTTCCCCCAGAGCTTTTTATTCAGCAAATATTGGTTGAGCAGCTCCACCACAGGCCAAATGTTTAGAGATAGAGCAGCATGATAGTGAGACAAGGCCCGTCTCATGTTCACTTCTTGCATAAAGTAGTGAACATCTCTCTGCTGGGCATGGCTCCCAGCATGGGATACAAAGTAAACAAAATTGGAAAAGGTCTTGCTATCTTAGATTTTACTCATAATCGTGTCAGCATCACATTCTAATGGGAGAAGACAGAGAGGTCAGGGAAAGCATCCCGATAAGGTGACACTTCAGCAGAGATCTAAAGTGAGCATGTGAGCCGAGCATATAACTGTTGGAAGGGCATTCCCATTAGTGCAAAGACACTGGAGCAGGCATATGCTTCGTGTGTTTTGAGAACAGGTGGAGGGCCAAGGAGGTGCCGGTGAGTTGGAGTGGTGAGGGGGTAGAAAATAATAGGACCCAAGGTCAAGAATTAGCGTGGAGTGAGGGTTGTAGAACTTGTAGAGCCCCTTATGCCACAATAATAAAGCCTTTAGCCTGACTGTGGAAGACTGGAAGTCAGTTTTAGGCAGAGAAGTGACATGCTTCACTCTGGCCGCTGTGTACAGTCCACACTGCAGGGTTCCAGAGCAGAAGCAGGGAGATCCATTTTACTACCATCCAAGTGACAGGTGATGGCGGCCTGAGCATGGGTGTAAGCAGTGGGGCGGTAAGGAGGGGTTACAGATCCCCAGTCGTAAAGCCATTGTTGCCAAGAGATAAGAGGAAAGAGGAGGGCAGGATCAAGAAAGACCACAAAGATCTCAGCCTGGTAGAATGGAGCTGCTTTTCCAAGATTGTGAAGGCAGTAGAAAGAGCTGTTTGGGCAGGAAATCCAGAGTTCAGTGGGCCATGTCAAGATAGGCAGTAGCGATCCAAGTGGAAATGTCAGGGGGCCGCTGTGGCTGGAAGATCACACATGTGGAAAGTGAGGAGTGAGTTGAACTGAGTGGTGGAGGGGATGAGAGCACAGCAGGTGTGAAGCTGAAGCAGCACCTCTGCCCAGGACGGGTGTGGGCCAGGCTGTTGGTAGAGGGGGCGCAGCCTGTTCCACTGGGTCCTGCCCTTGCATCAGCCTGGGGAGAGCGTGGGACTCTAGGCTCCCAGTCGCCCTGGGTTTGAAGTCACTTAGTAGCTGAGACATTGGGCACATTTCCTCATCGACACCATGTGGCTCTCTCAATCTTTTTGAGCTACAGTGGATTCCCTCCAAAGCTGGTACTGTTTTCTGAATGTTTGTTATTGGCCATAAGGAAATCTTCCCTGTGACTTGCTGATAACACTGCACACCATAATTGAGCTTTCCAGTGACATCTGTCCTTGTGAAACTTGGGCACAAGAAGACATTTTGTTACCTCACCAGAGAAGAAAGGCTCACTCTCTGTCGTTGACAACTTGCCTGGTTTCCCCTAATGGACAGTGAGAACCACGCCTGGGGACTGATGCTGAGACCAAGGAGCTGGCTAGAGGTTTAGTTTAAGGTGGCCTGTGACTACAGGAAGCAGAGCAGTGAGGAAGTGCCTCCCCATGTGGGGCAGGAAGACATCTACTGAGGTGGCTGCAACATCTTGACCATCTGCCTTTCCCTCTGTAGGATCTCACCATCCCTGAGTCTAGTACCGTGAAGGGGGTGATGGCTGGACCGATGGCCGCGTTTAAATGGCAGCCAACTGTGAGCGAGGTAACAAGCCCCCCACAGGCCAGGACAAGACTGGCCTCCAAACTAGTTTCCTGGCCTGTGTGAGGCACTTGTCCTTTCCCCCCTTTTTGAATTGCAAGACAGTTCTGAGGTGTGTGATGGGAAAAGTGCAAGTCTCCACTCTCAGGGGTGCTCACTGTCAAGTTTGATGCAACTTCTTCGAGACCCTTGGTTCACTCCCCCAACTCAGCCATCATGTATAGAATTACAGACCCACATGAGATTTTTATTGTTGGGAATAGGGTTGGTTTTCACAATCCTGAGATTGGCCCGCATGTTTTTTTCACTTGATGCATTATAGACAACCTTTCACTGCAACTTTGCTCTTCAGTAGCTGCACATTATTTCATCCTTGAAGTGGATGCCCTAGTCTCCTGTTGAGCCTAATTATGAAAAACCCTTGAAAGGCCTACACACATTGCCTCTGTGTTTCTGTTTATACTGATCTTCCGTGAGACGAGACACTCAAGGGTCTGGCACCAGACATAAGTAGGCTGAAACCCTAAAATTGGAAGAGTCCTGAGAATTGATTTGGCCCCGTCTGCTGAGTTATCCAAAGGGACTGGTAAATGCTGCATTTTAAAAATAGCAGTGTGCCTCTTAAATATTTTCCTGCAGTGTTACTGGAATAATTTGTGTACCAACCTGACAGAATTGTCTCTCCTTTTTCACTTGTAGCCAGTTTCCCTCTAGCTGGAACAGGGGTCCTTTGTAAAAGGCGTTGACCAACAGTGGAAAAGTGCTTCTAGGCTGTTGTATAGTGGAGACCAGCTCCCCATGGGTTTTCAGCCAGAGGAGGGTCCAGTTACCAGGCAGTTACCATGCAAGGTGATCTCCATTGCAAAATAACTTGTTTTATTTCATCGTTTTCTGGTTTTAGCCTGTGAAAGATGCAGACCCTCATTTCCATCATTTCCTGCTCAGCCAAACTGAGAAGGTGAGTTGACCTTTGACATTCTTGATCCTTGGTCAAGGGCTGGCCTGAGGGGAAACTATGGCTCCACAGAATCTCACCCTACTAATCTGAAAAGTTAGGCTCTGCCTGTACCACTAATGCCCAGAGCAACTAGTTAAAAAGTCACATAGAGGCCCACTCATGAATCAGATGTTATTAAGATTAAAAGTAAATAAAAATAAAAAGCACTTAAGACTCAGCAGCTGTGTGGCGAGACATTTGTGGGCCTTCAGAGTCTAGGGCAGAAGCCAGACCTCGGGAGCTATCAGCACCCTTGAGGTAGCCCACGCTGTTTGGTGGGCACATTCTCAAGCCTAACTGGGTAGACCATCTCTCTGGATCACCGGGTTGTGGAGGGAAAGCTTCCCAAAGTCTCTGCAAGGCCATGAGGTAGGCTGAGCCTTGATGGAACCTGATAGGTAGTGGCTTTGGAGTTGGACACATCTGGGTTCCAAGCCAGGTACACTGACTAGATATGTAATTCTGGGCACATGACTTAACCCATCTGATCCTTAGTGTCATCAGCAACAAAAGCACCTGGCAGAGTTGTGTGGATAAGTGAGTGAGGTAACGTGTTCACTTTCTAATGTGTTATTGGAAAACAGCAAATAAGTTTTCAGTGTTCATGCCAAATTTTAGGCCAAACTTCTTAAGGAATTTATAGCAAAGACCGGTGAACCATTCAATTCAATGAATGGTCTTTTTTCCTCCTTTATTAGCCAGCTGTCTGTTACCAAGCAATCACAAAGAAGTTGAAAATATGTGAAGAGGTACGTACGTTCCATATCTCCCTGTTTTTTTCTTGCATTGGGGTCTTTGCCATGGGCAGAATGACCTGATGATTTGTGCTTTCTTTCCCTAGGAAACTGGGTCCACCTCCATCCAGGCAGCAGACAGCACAGCCGTGAATGGCAGCATCACACCCACAGACAAAAAGTAAGACCTTTGATGAAAAGGCTTCTCATAACTCTAGGTCTCTTAGGGAGCTGGCGGTGACTCTTTAAGAGTTGTATCCCAGCCATTGCTGGGACTGAGTGGAAAGAGGGGGGAAGGTTGTAGTTTTTAATGACAATTTTTTGCCCGAGACTAATTTTACCTGCGGTAGACCCAGGTCCTATAAATAAACAATGGGGTTGGCTTCATAGCTCACTGGTGAGTCTTCGAGCAGGAGGAACACTCAGTTGGGTGGTTCTCAGACTTTGCCGTGCCTCAGAATTACCTGGAAGCCTGCCTGTAAAGCACCAATTGCTAGGGCCCCCTGCCATGAGGTCTCTCAGTCAGTAGGTCTGGAGTAGAGCCTAAGAATTTGTGTCTTGGACACGTTCCAGTCAAGAGACCACACTTCGAGAACCACTAGCTCGGTAGAACAGTGATGAAAACCCAGAAATTGGCTGTGGTGGAGGCAGGTGGGGGCTGAGAGGTGAAGATGTTTTGAGTAAAGCCCATCGTCCTGCCTTCCCCAGCTCTTTCTGCCTTTGCCACCTGGTTCTCTCCATGCTCCTGTCAGCAGCTCTCTGCCCTGCCTGGGCAGGTGGGAGAGCCTTGACCGTGGTCCCCAGAGCTTAGCTTGTGCCCACACACACCCTTGCCCTTATTCCGACAGTGTTTGCGATCGTGGTGATGAAAAGCGCTAAGACGGAGCACTCCCTTAAGCAAGATAGCCAGGTCTGAATTTGCCATCTGTATCTCCCATGCAGTTCTTTCTCAGATAAAAACAGTACGTCTTTTACTTTATTCATAAGTTTTCATGCTGATGAAATGCCTGATCCTACTGTTTATTTTGGGTGAACGTCCCTGGGTAGAGTGGAGAAGATAGAGGCATGTTATGTGCTAATGAAAGGGGAGGTGGTTATCACCCACTGATTTCAGGGGGATTGTGTTGATTTTTTTTTTTCATGAAAAGACAAGGATGGGGTTGAGGACAGAGTCCAGTGCTTTCACCTAAGAACCTTTGTTGCCCCGTTAGCCAGACCCTTTTTTGACACGAGTGTGAAGCCGACTATATGGTCTGCTGGGTGTCCTGAAACGCCAAGAAAAGGAAAGAGAATTTGTCTGCCGTGGTTTAGAATCCTAGGGGAAGGTGGCACTGCTCAGACAGCTGTGAATGACAGTAGATCTCCTGGTTTTGAGCTTTGACTGGAAACTTAGTGGGCAAAGATGCCATTTGGTGAGGAAGGTGGTGGATTCTGTTTTCATTGTTGGATTCAGGCTGGGGTCGAGAAGATGTGAGACTCTATTCCAGCAGGGATGAGGAGACCCTTTCAGGGCAAGAAAGAGCCAGCTTGCAGAGGTGGCTATGGATGTGACCCCAGGAGACTGAGAATACTAAAAGAGTAACTCGGGTCAGGTGAGGTGGAGAAGCTGCCGAGAGAAACCAAAGCCGAAAACTAGAACACCAAGGAATAAGAAATGAAGAAAGAAGCAGTGGTTAGCCACATCACCTACAAGGAGTAAACTGCAAGATCCGAAAAGAGAGCTTTGGGCAAGATAAAATCACCTGTAACAACACATAGAAATAGCAGTAGTAGCCAACAGCCCCCAGGTTCATAGGGTTGCAGGAAGGAGCAGGCTACAGGAAGTGAATGTGAACAGGACATGGTGTCCATCTGAACTTTAGTCCCCAAAGATGAGAATGGGCCTGCAGTCAGAAGGGTGTGGTGGAGAACTGTGGACAGGCCAGTGGAAAGCAGTGATGGGGTCAGGAGAAGGCAGGCATAGGAAGAATTTGTGCTCTGAAAAAGACTGGCTCCAAAGGAAGCTTTGAAGAGGGTCAAGGCCCATGTCTGCTGGTAGCAGGAAGAACACAAGTGTAGTGTCAGATGTGGAGCTGGTCAGGGAGATGAAGACTGCGATCCTGATTCCTACCATTGAAGAAGTTGGCAGGTCCTGAACACGTTGCTCCAGTCACTTGTCATGGATTCTCATGTGCTTTAAAGTGGCATCTGAAAGCCACTTTAAAGCATTCAGAGTGGCGGATCAGGAAACTGTTGGAAGAGCCAAAGACAGAAGCCTGCTTTCTCACTAAAATGGAATTATAAGCTCAGACCCTCTATCAAAGCAGTAAGGAAATAATTTGGAAGACTTGCCCTAAACCATAGGAGGCACATTTCTTTCTGTGGCAGGCACAGGTTTAGAAAAGCCCTTTTCAGGTGAGGGACACGTGTAAACAATAACATAAGAAAAGGCACGATGTACACACACTGCTGTGGGCCCTGATGTGGTGCTGCGAGCCGCTGAGTGCTGTTTCTGGTGGACACGGTCCCACTCCACCCTGAACCGATCAGTGTCTCTCTTTTTCAGGATAGGATTTTTGGGCCTTGGGCTCATGGGAAGTGGCATCGTCTCCAACTTGCTAAAAATGGGTCACACAGTGACCGTCTGGAACCGGACTGCAGAGAAAGTAAGCATTCCTGGTGGTGCTGGTCAGGCGGGGCGGGACAGACCCTTGACCCACGGAGTTGGAGTAACTAATAACTAAGGATAGGAATCCTGTTGCCTCCACTCAGCATTCGGCATGTGTACAGTAGGAGAAGCCAAGCTCTATAGTTCAGGCAAGTAAAGATGCAGGTAAACAAGCTTAGGATGTTATTTATAAAAGGATATAAGCTTAGGATGCTGTTTATATAAGGTAAACACTTAAAAACATCTATGGGTATAAAAAGAAATGAAAATTCTCCATTCCCTGCCATTACCTGAGGTAGCTCATATCGGGTGTTTGTATCTTTTTTTCATACACGAGCAAATACATGTAAGTATATTAATAATTCATTGATACAGAGTGTATGGAGATAGATTTGTTTCTTCCTTTTTCATGGCTACACCGTGTTCTGTCTTTGGGATTGTATCAGCAGCACCTTGCAGTAGAGCATTTGTGGTGGTGGAGATGTCCAGGAGCTGCACTGCGCAGTGTGGCACCCACTAGTCACATGTGGCTCTTCAATACTTGTATCATGGCTAGTACAACTTAAGAATTGAAATTTTAATTTTGTATCACTTAAATGTAAATAGTCTCCCATGGCTAATGACAACCAAAGTGGGCAGGACAGGTTTAGAAGTTCTTTTTTTTTTACTTTTTTTTAAATGTTTTTTTATTTATTTCTCAGAGAGAGAGACAGCGTGAGCAGGGGGGAGGGTCAGTGAGAGAGGGAGACACAGAATCTGAAACAGGCTCCAGGCTCTGAGCTGTCAGCACAGAGCCCGACGTGGGGCTCGAACACGCAAACCGTGAGATCATGCCCTGAGCCGAAGTCGGACGCTTAACCGACTGAGCCACCCAGTTGCCCCTAGAAGTTCTTAACCTAAGGCTGTGGTCCACCACTTCAAGGGTCTCTGCATGCTCTGAAATGGAATTCCAAGTCTGAATGTGCACCTTTTGTAATGGAGAGAGGCCATGGCTTCTGCCATCAAGTTCTTATCCAAGAAAAAGTGAAGAACAGTAGTTTGAGTGCCAAGAAACTAAAGCTCTGTACTCACCAGGATCACAGGAAGAGAGACTGAGGAAGGACCAGCCTGTTGGGAGCCAGTGTGGCTGGGTGAGCACCCCATGTGCAGCGAGGTGCAGCTGAGAGGAGGGTGGTTGCTGAAGGTGGTGACAGGCCTAATGGCTTTGAACTAACAGAAATGTTCTTGGCAAAGTTAAAAAAAAAAAAAAATCACTCCAAAGTAACAAACACCTTTTCAGGGATAAAAGGGACTGGTTGGAGAGTGAAAGGGGCTGTGGGGGAAAGAGCACCGAAGGCCTTGCTGAAGGACTTGGGCTTCGCCTGCTGGGCATTGGGTAGGGGCTGTCCTGACCCTGTCCTGACCTAAGTTGGGAGTGTGATCAGGTCCCATCGTCAGTATTTGTTGTGACTCAAGGCAAGGGTAGCTGGGAAATGTAGATGTACACAGTTGGAGAAATTGGGAGAGTCAGAGGATTTCCCTTATAAGTACATTCCCTTTTGATGGCAGTGCCTCTCATCATCCTGTATCTTGCTTGGAAAGCCTTAATGTTATATAAACATGGCCATTCTTTCCAGATTAATTTATGGGAAAGCAGTAGAGCAAAAACAGTTAGGAACCTGGGTTTGGAATCAAACAGACCTAAATCCAAGTTACACCCATCCTGCTCACCCTTTTTAGCAAGATTGTTTATCTCTTAAGGGTTGGCGGTCGCATCTATACAAAAGATTAAATGAGATAATGTAAAGTACTCAGCACCATGCTTGGCGCAGGTTAAGTAGTAAATGGCATCTTTAAAGATTCGTCTAAGTCTTTGGGGTTCCTGGGTGGATCAGTCAGGTAAACGTCTGGCTCTCTTGGCTCAGATCATGATCTCATGGTTCCCGGGTTCGAGCCCCACATTGGGCTCTGCAATGATAGCGCAGAGCCTGCTTGGGATTCACTCTCTCCCTGCCCCTCCCCAGCTCACATGTGTGCGCGCGCTCTCTCTCAGAATAAATATTTTTTAAAGCCATCTAATTTTTGACAATCCCTGTAGAGTTTTTTTAAAGGATGTTGGTAAAAAAAAAAAAAAATTACTCTCTGGTTTTTCTGGAATAGCAAATGGAAAATGTATTATGACATTTTCAGAAAAGAGTAATGAGATCTCTCCCAAGCAGAGTTTAAAACATAAAGCTATATACTAAAAGGTTGAGGTACGTGTGTACCATGATAAAGATGCACACCCATCAGGCAGACCTGGACAGCTGGGGCTTCAAGAATAGTCAAAATATGTCAAACAAAAAGTTACTGGGTTTGGCTGATTAAGTCATCAAGTAGGACAGAGTTTTTATGTATTTATGGATGATTGTTGTTTTTAAATGATGTCCTCAGTGCTGGTGATTTGACACCTTGCTGGTGATCATTATAAATTAACATGGCTCCACTGGAAAGCCATATGCCTACATTTATTAACAACTTGAACACCATATGGAATCTGTTCTACTTTTGGAGACTTACATTCAGAACAAAAAGGAAATATATTGTACATAAAGATATTTGTTGGAGTCACATTTTTTTAAGTTCATTTATTTATTTTGAAAGAGAGTACGAGCGGGCGAGGGAGAGAAAGAGAATCCAGGCAGGCTCCACGCTGCACAGAGCCCAGTGTGGGGCTCAGTCTCATGATGGTAAAACCATGACCTGAGCTGAAATCAGGAATTAGATGCTTGACCAACTGAGCCACACAGGCGCCCCTGGAGTCATTTATAATTAAAAGTAGGCTTGATATTGAACTACAGGAGAGCCCATTAGATAAAATCAGGTGTATCTCAATGGAATATTCTGCAGCCATCCATTATAAATGATAATTATGGAAGACTGTCCTATAGATAAATGTAAATCACGCATAGTATTAAAAGTTGGATACAAAATAGGTTCACATTATTCTAATTACTCCTTTAAATGCTTTGGGAAAAGGAAATATGCTGAAATATTCATGGTGTTTTGTTATGAGATGGGTAATTGTAATTCTCAAGGAAGAAAAGTTAAGGCTTTTACATACAGAGAAGCGTGTTGGTAAGGAATGGCAGCTTCCCAGCGCCAGCCGTGCTTCCCCAGCACGTGTGGATAGCCCAGGACACCGGGCAGGCTTTGCCACAGCCAAGACAGCCACAGAGGGCTGCGGATAGGTGCATTTATGTCCTGTTCTTCAGACAGGAAACCTGTAGCAGACATTTGTTTTGTACTTACTGTGAAGTAGAACATTGTTCGAGACACCAGTTATGCAAAACTACAAGATGGCCCTTAAGGAGCCCCATCCACTTCCCTCAGAAAGTTGGACCACCAACTCTGGTGTCCCTGGCCCCTAGCCTCAGCCTCCTGCCTTGGGAGTCCAGCCAGGAGGACTGGGCAGGGTGTCTCTGGCCTGGCTGTTGTATTGATTGTGCACTGCCTATAGCTCACGTTAGGATCTGTGACTTTTGCAGTGTGATTTGTTCATCCAGGAGGGGGCCCGCCTAGGAAGAACCCCCGCTGAAGTCGTTTCAACTTGTGACATCACCTTCGCCTGCGTGTCAGATCCCAAGGCAGCCAAGGACGTAAGGATCCCCTGTCTCCCCTCACGTTGCGGCCAGGAAACCTGGCTGGCCTCCCTCTCCCCCATCTCCCCTGCCAATGAGTGAGTGTCTATAGCATGTGGGGGGTTGAATTTCCCATCTGGGGTTGAATTTCCCTCATTGTGAAAAGCATTTTTGTAAATTGAATACAAACTTCTTTTAATCCAGAACAAAGAGTAAAAAAAGCTAGGGTCCCTAAGAGCTGTGCTGACAGGCCCCATGTATTCTTATTGGGTCCATGTGCCCAGATCCTGTGTTTATTAGCTATGGCTGTATTTGTGTGTTTTCAAAGTTCAGGTACAGTAGTCATCTTGTTAAACTGGTGACTAGTTTAATCCAAGTAAATCCAAAGAAATTAAGAAAATACTGATATTATCATTTAAATGGGAGGTTTTTAATAAAAAGGAACACACACATATCCTTTTAAAAGATTGTGAGGAATGTACTAAAGGCACTTTTCTTTCTTAGGCTTATTTCACTTGCTTTCCTCTTTTCAGCCTTAATATTTAGCCCCTAATCAGTAAGTAAGACAAAAAAGCAACAGGGTTCTGACCTGAGGTCTAAGGGGCTCCTGGGCATCTGGCCAGGAGCCTGGGCTATTGCTTCCCCCTTGTGTCTCCACAGCTGGTGCTGGGCCCCAGTGGTGTACTGCAAGGGATCCGCCCCGGGAAGTGCTATGTGGACATGTCAACAGTGGATGCTGACACAGTCACTGAGCTGGCCCAGGTAGCGGCCTCGTTTGTGCTGGGCCTCCATCATCCTTGCGGTTGGAGCCCAAGACTCTGGCTGATCACCCCTGAATGGGCAACTTGCTTATTCTAGAAACAAAAGCAGGGAGAGGAAGAAAGGCCTGGAGCCTTGGGGCTAGGTTGTCTTCACTCCCTACTTTCAAAGCCACAGCTAATCTGAACGGCCATGAGAAGAGAGGCGCTGCCCAGCTGGGATGGGCATTAGGTCCCAGAGCTGCCGGCCCTACAGTGAGAAGCAATGCAGGCAGCTGGCAGGCCCTTTTTGGTTTAAGCAGCTATCTACAGTTGACGCTAACAGAGTATTCTTCCCCCTGAGCTGCTGGGCAAGGTGGTGACTTCTGGCCCCTATCTGTCCTGAGGGTGGCCGAAGTCGGGGAAGGGCAGTGTCTGGAGGAGGTGTGGTCGGCCAAGCCATGAGCATGGTCATGTTTGGTCATTGTACGAAATTGCAACTGACTGGGAGCAGGCTGGGAGACTTCAGCTTCACTGCATGCTGCATGTGATTGAGGCATCTGTTGGGGGCCTCGGTGTGGAGGGCCAGGTGTTCCCACTTGAAACCCCAGTGAGAGACAAGGCCTTCAGAAGCCATGACTTTCCTTTCCAGGTGATTGTGTCCAGGGGGGGCCGCTTTCTGGAAGCCCCGGTCTCAGGGAATCAGCAGCTGTCTAATGATGGGATGTTGGTGATCTTAGCAGCCGGAGACAGGGGCTTGTATGAGGACTGCAGCAGCTGCTTCCAGGCAATGGGGAAGACCTCCTTCTTTCTAGGTAACATGCCTGCCCACCATCGGGCCACTGAAGGCCCGGAGGCTGGGTGGGCCACATCCCCTCTAGACTGCACTGATGACAGCGTCATTCCCGCACGGCCTCTCTGCCTGGGGCCCCCGTGGGAAGGTTTCCTTTGACTTGCACAGTCAGTGCCTGGAAGGAGG
This sequence comes from Crocuta crocuta, assembly GCF_008692635.1. NCBI lineage: Eukaryota > Metazoa > Chordata > Mammalia > Carnivora > Hyaenidae > Crocuta > Crocuta crocuta. The sequence goes on from NW_027529647.1 coordinate 605,593, forward strand.
AAGAGCCCGAAGGGTCAGAGCCAGTTCTGTCAGGGGCAGGTGAATGGGGCCTCCCCTGGGTGTAGAGGTGGGTCCGAGCAGGGATGAGGGTGGGCAGAAAGTCCCTGCCCTCAGAATTCTTGAGAAGTGACCGTGATTCTCTGCCCTGGCCAGGTGAGGTTGGCAACGCAGCCAAGATGATGCTGATTGTGAACATGGTCCAGGGAAGCTTCATGGCCACCATCGCTGAGGGGTTGACCCTGGCCCAAGTGACAGGCCAGTCCCAGCAGACACTCTTGGACATCCTCAATCAGGGACAGTTGGCCAGCATCTTCCTGGACCAGAAGTGCCAAAGTGAGTTGCCTTTGGCTTCTCTTGCGTTTTAGTTCTGATAGGAGCTGAGAAACTAGGTCAGGCAGCTGTCACAGAGCAGTCTCTTCTAGGGCTCATTGGGTATGAAAGACTCACCCTCTTCAGTCAGTCCATGCTCTTGGACAGAGGGGGACCAGAGACCTGGCAGGTGGGATTTGGGGGTACTGGCTGGGAACCAGTCTCTTCAGTGTCCAAGAGGGAAGATATGCTAGATGTTGAGCCCTGACAATACTACAGCTAGTTTCTTAGTTAGAGTCCGTTTAATTCTGATAAGTGGCTTTCCCTCCTCAGATATCCTGCAAGGAAACTTTAAGCCTGATTTCTACCTGAAGTACATCCAGAAGGATCTCCGCTTAGCCATTGCTCTGGGTGATGCCGTCAACCATCCCACTCCTATGGCAGCTGCAGCCAATGAGGTACCTACCAGAGGCGAGGGCAACCCTGGCCATCTTCCTTGTGTTTTTACTCTCTCCTCCCCACCCTGTCTTTACTTTGGCTTTGCTTCCTGTCTCACCTCTTGAGGTGGAACGTCAGGCTATTGGTTTTAGACAGGAGCGTGTGAAACTGTACACTTCCTTCCGAGCCATGCTTACCTCCCTTGTGATTTCTTTGACCTGTGGATTATTCAAAAGCGTGTCAGATACTTGAAGTTGTCCTGCAAATGTAATGGTTATTGATTACTAATATGTCTCTGTTGTGGTTAAAAAACACATCTTGTGTGATTTTTTATTCTTTCAATTTATTCAAACTTGTTTTGTGTCCCAGCAGATGGTCTGTCTTGGTGGGTGTGCCATGTGCACTTACGAGGACTATGTTCTACAGGTATCAGTTAGGTCGAGGTCGGTAGTGTTTTTGCAGATCGTCTTTACTGGTCTTTTTCTCAGATCCTTTCAACTGCTGAAAGATCTTAAAATCTCCAACTGTGAATGAGGAGGGATTGTCTGTTTTTCCCTTTGATTTTGTCTGTTACCTTTGAAACTTGTGATTTTGAAACTCTCAGCCATTTGTGATGGCCACGTCTTCCTGATGCTTTTGCCCTTCTATTATTATTAAATGTCGCATCTTATCTGTGTTTTGAAGCCTCTTGCCCTGTTTTACTATAGCTGCTACTGTTTTCCTATATCTTCGTTTTATGTTTATTTATTTATTGAGAGAGAGAATGAACGGGGGAAAGGCAGAGAGAGAGGGGGAGACAGAGAATCCCTATTTGAGCCTTAAACTCATGAACTGTGAGATCATGACACCTGAGCTGAAATCAAGAGTCAAACCCTGGTGCCCCCAATGTATATTTTTTTTCATTCATTTACTTTCAGCTGATGTCTTTATACTGCATCTTCTGTATACAGTCTGTCATTAGCACTTGCATTTTTACCCATTCTGAAAGATTCTGCCTAATAATTGGGGTATTTCATCACTTACATTTTTTTGAATGACAACGTTATTAAGCACCTACACATGCACTTTTTGAAAACAGTTGTTTAGAAGCGTAGCCTTAAAAAAGCTGAGCACTATTTTTTTACTGTAGCATTATAATAAAAAGTATGTTTGGTAGGGTGCCTGGGTGACTGTCAGTTAGGCATCTGATGATCTCCCACTTCCTGAGTTCTAGCCCCACATTGCTCTCTCTGCTGACAGCTCAGCTCCTGCTCCAGATCCTCTGTCTCCCTCTCTCTCTGCACCTTCCCCACGCACATGTGCTCTCTCTCAAAAATAAACATTTTTAAAACACTACATTTTGTGTAAAACACATATATGAAACAAGTAAGTTCATTTCTTTTAGAAGCTGTATCTTCCAAGTGCTAGAAGATACACATCATTCAAGTTAAATAGAAGTCTCAAGTGGCTTGTTCCAGCGACGAAATAAACACAGTTCTGCTCTTTTCAGATCTGCCTTTTCGTAACCTATAATCTGTCCCTGAATTTTGTGTTTTTTGTCCCTTCCTTGTCTGCCTGAACATTCCAGAGTACGTACTTGTTTTCAGGTTCAGTACCATTTCAGGTTACTCCTGTTTGTTTTACCTTGGATTCTCTCTTTAGCAGCAGGCTTATTTGTGTATTTTATATAATTTTTTTGTCATTGAGCTTGTCTTTTTTTTTTTTTTTCAATGAGCTTGTCTTTAATTGAAGTTAATTCTGAAGGGTTATGTGTGTGGCTTGTGTTTGCACATTTCTCTGTGAGATGATTTCTGACTTGCCGATGCCCTGACTCTACAGGATTCATTGGCTTGAAAACAGACATTTAGTTAATTTTTCGGTGGAACGTGGTGCTTTTTGGCCATTTGGATGGTGTGAATTTAGGCTCCTCACTGGAGCTACTGTTCAGTATCTTAAGGTTAACTAGTCCAGTAACATTTAGTCTTTGTCTTAAAATCTGTTACTCTGTGGTCAGATTTGGAGCTACCGTTTTATCATTTGATTGCTGTTTGTCTCTTCTGGCTTTTGACTGTCCTTCCTATTCTACTGCCTTCTGGATTATTTGAATATTTTTTAGAATTCTTTTTTATCTCCTGGCTTCTTAATGATGCATTGTTTCTCTTCTGTCTTTGCTCTAGGGATTTCAGTATGCAAGGATATACAATATCCTTAAACTTCATGGTTTGCTTAGAGTTAACATTGCACCTCTTCGCGTAAAACATAGATACAGTTTCCTCCCCTCTGCCTCTCCTTTAAGGCTGGGTTTCTCCACCTGGGCACGATAGGCATTGTGTTGTGGGAGCCGTCCTGTGCTTACAGGATGTTTCGCAGCATCCCTGTCCTATACCCACTGGAGGCCAGCAACACCCCCTCAGTTGAGACTGTGTCTGCAGACATTACCAGATGTCCCGTGGGAGCAAAATAATCCCTGGTTGAGAACCCCTGCTTTAAGGTGCAGATGTCCTGTGGGTTACGTCTGCCTTTGTTTTAAATATATAGTCAATGTTGGAATGTTTTAATAGTCCTCTGTATTTTTTTTTAATTAAGAGAAAAATATTGTGTATTTCTTATTTACCATTTCCAGTGCTCTCCATTCTTTTCTGAGGAATTGAATTTCTCTCTGGTATTGTTTCCTTTCAGCTGGAAGAACTTGGTTTAGCATTCCCTGTAATGCGGGTCTCCTGGCAATGATCAGTTTTCTTTTCTCTGAAAAGGTTTTGATGGAGCCTTCATGTTGAGCTGACAGCTACACCTGAGCTGTAACGGACACTCAGCTGTGGTGGCTTCAGCTAGACTATGTTTGAAAAAAGGCAAAAACTCAGCTGGCTGCATGGGGGAAACCTCGTGTCCACCTGCATTTCCTCAGTGTGCCTGGATGCCATACTGCCTTTGTCAAATGGCTTTTTTTTTTTTTAATTTTTTTTTAATGTTTTATTTATTTCTAGGAGAGAGACAGCGTGAGCAGGGGAGGGTCAGAGAGAGAGGGAGTCACAGACTGAAACAGGCTCCAGGCTCTGAGCTGGCAGTCAGCACAGAGCCCGACGCGGGGCCCGAACCCACAAACCGCGAGATCATGACCTAAGCGAAAGTCGGACGCTTAACCGACTAAGCCACCCAGGCGCCCCTGTCAAATGGCTTTTTAATTCTCTTCACACACTATTCACCTAATGTCTCTGGGGTGGCTGTTGATTGCCAAGCACTATTCTAGGCTCTTGGGACAAGTTCAGGGGCAGCCTGTTCCCTTCCTTATGGTGCTTACATTTTAATGGAAGGAAGCACAAGATAACAGATAAGTATTTAAACAAGAATCTGTGAAGGTCAGACGTATGAGTAAAATAGAGCAGAGTAAGTAAAGGTGACCAGAGTGAAGTGGTACAGCCACTATTTTAGATTAGGCTGCTCAGGAAAAGCCTTGGTGCTGACTGGGAAGGAGCCAGCTGTGCTGAGGGAAAAGCATCCTATGCAGAGGGAAGGCAAGGATAGCAGCCCAGAGAATAACACAGGAAGACCCTGCAGGTAGGAAGGGACATGATTATAGTTACTAACAGTGCTCTGAGCCCTTTACCTCCCTCAGTCTATTTAATCCTCACGATAACCTTGTTACCTTCTCCACGACATCAAGTATTAGTGGTGATGGCAAAAAAACACTGAGGCACTTGGGTCAAGATTAGTAAGGAGGGACTGGGTGGCTCATTCGGTTAAGCATCAAACGTCCGTCTTTAGCTCAGGTCATGATCTCATGGCTCTTGAGCTCCAGCCCCTCCTCGGGCTCTCTGCTTTCCGCACAGAGCCCTCTTCAGATCCTCTGTGCCCCTCCCCTGCTTGTTCTTTCTCTCCAAAATAAACTTTTTTTTTCAATTTAGTAAAAAAAAAAAAAAAAAAAAAATCAGTGTGAGGGCATGGCCAGGAGTTGTACCTAGACAGCCTGCCTGCCTGACCACATTTAGAACCACCTCCAGGAAGCGGATTGTGTCTTTTAACTCAGCTCTGTGGCCAGAGACTAAGTGTATCTCCTTTTTTTCCAGGTGTACAAAAGAGCCAAGGCACTGGACCAGTCTGACAACGACATGTCTGCCGTATACCGAGCCTATATACACTAAGCCCTCAATACCCCTGCCCCCCAGTCTTCCCTCTGGCCCCTCCTCCTCACATGGGGTTGGGGTCCTGGGACTTAGTTCTGGACCAGTCCACCTGTCTCCATCTCCTTTTCTACAGACTTTGAGACTTGCCATCAGCACAGCACACAGCGTCACCCCTCCCCTGGAGGTCCTGGGGAGGGGAGGGGTGTCAGCAGGATTGGCCTTTGGGAAAGCTCTTGAGCTGGGCACTGGCCCTGGACTAGGTGGCTGTGTTCACACACACACCCACACACACCCTACACACCACACACTGGCTCTTGCCCCAGGATAGAAGCTGCCCAGAAACTGCTGCCTGGCTTTTTTTTTCTCCTGAGCTTATCTTATCTCAGACCCTTTCCAGTAGAGGAACTAGAATCAGCAGTGAGAACTGGAAGCCTTCCCACTGCTTCCTTCCTTCAGAACAAAGAGGCTGTGGTTACATCCACGTCCCCCCACTGGATCCCCCACGTGAGAGAGAGGCTCTGGGCCAGGATGAGCCAGCACCGACTCCAAACAGAGGGTCCTCATGGGCCCTCCAACCTCAGGTGACCAGCGATGAGGATTGTCATGTTTAAGCTACCAATGTGCAACCAACTCTCCATAAATGCCTTTGTGAACTGAAAAGAGATTGGCAAAGTTGAGCGAACATGGGGCTCTGGCTCTCCAGGGAGAGCAGCAAACCGCCAGCACATCAGGTGAGCCTCACAGAAGCCAGCTCTCCTCGCCGCTCTTGAGCACCTGTCCCAGAAGTCACCGTCACCGCAGAGCCCTAGGCTGGGATCAGAGTTCCTTGCTTTGGTGTAGGGGGAGCTCACTCCTCACCAGGCTCTTCTAGTATTTGGATTTGCATTCCAGTCCTTGGGAAGGGGATCCTGAGGGCCATCCGGGAGGAGCAGAGAGGGAGGAGAGTGGGGTTCCTTCCTGTTTCCGTTATGCTGCAGACTCCACCTGGAGCCACTCTGACTGGGTCCCCTCACAGCAGTCCCACCCCCTCCAGCCTGCGCCCGCACATGTTCCCCACCTGCCCACCCCTTCATTCTCCCTCCTTTTCTTCCCCTGGAGATGGTGTTTCTGTCCCTTCTTTGGCCCAGACCCAGCCTGACCAACGATGGCCATTTCTTAGGCTCAGCTCTTGAAACAGGATCGAGTGTCTTCACTTCAGCCAGAAGCATGGCCTTCAATGCTTCCAGGGCCCCAGGGTCTTTTGGGAGGGAAGAGAACTGGGCCTGACCCAACCTGAACTAACTGACCCAAAGAGGTAGAGCTAAGACATCCTTGAGACCCTAACATTTCTCCTTGGATCGGGGACCAGAGGGACTTGCAATGTGGCATAAAAACAAGGAGAAGTCACCTAAAGGATGTCAGCGTTCTCTCCTTCTGTGTGGGTTGCATTTTCCAAAGTCATACTTTGCAGGTCAGCATTTCTAGTGAATATATATAAGGAGACCACACTGGTGTGGGCCCCTCCCCCTCACAACCTTGGCCCTTTTTCACTGATCAGAACCCAGGCTAGGGGATCTCAGAAGACATAGGGGGAGGGCAGGGAAGATGCCTGCGGGTTTTTGGCATAACTTCACTGGGATCTGGAATTCTTTTCTGTCTGAACACAAAGCCTGTTCTAGTCCTAGCCGGACACTCGGGGTGGGGGTGGGGGGTGGGGGAAGATGCTGTTATGAA
>NW_027529647.1:612168-612973 GCF_008692635.1 Crocuta crocuta
AATGCTTTAATGAAACTGGTTAGTCAATGTTGTCTTAATATTGTTGACAATTCTGTAAAGTTTCTTTTTATGAGTATTTCTGTTTAAGCTATTTCACCTTTGTTTTGAAATCCTTCCCTTTTAGAGAAAATGTGACACTTGTGAAAAAGCTTGTAAGAAAGCCCCTTTTCCACTACCCCCCCCCCTTTTTTTTTTCCTTTAAACCTCCTTTAAATGACAAATCTTCTAGGTAATTAAGGTTGTGAATTTTTATTTTTGCTTTGTTTTTAATGAGCATTTGTCTTTCAGAATAGGATTGTGTGATAATGTTTAAATGGCAAAAACAAAACATGATTTTGTGCAATTAACAAAAAGCTACTGCAAGCAAAATAAAACGTTTCTTGGTAACACAACTGTGACTGCTGACCTCGGCAGGGGCCTGTGCCCAGACCCAGAGGGCCGTGTGGTGGAGGGAGGAGGGCCGTGTGCGCAGCAGCTGCCCCGCAGCCCTCGCGCCCCAGCGCCGGTACTGCGGGTCAGCTGGCTGTTCCTCCTGGACCAACGGAACCCGCGACCTCCGCGGGCGGAGAGTGAGGCCGAGCAGGAACAGGCTGCCGCGCTGGCCAATCGCTGGGAGTGGCGAGAGCAACCCATCCCGCTGGCCAATCAATATGTGCAAGCGGAGCAGGGCGCCCTATCAGGGCCGGGGAGGGGCGGGACAAGTGGCCGCAGGGCTCCCTTTGGCAGAGCGGCTGTGGACTCGGCGCCCGAGCTCGCGGTGCCCGCGGTTGGTGCTGGCGGCGGCCTGGGACAGCCGGAGCAGGCG
>NW_027529647.1:612985-619714 GCF_008692635.1 Crocuta crocuta
GAGCGGACGGCGAGAGGCGGCGATGGCGACAGCGATGGCAGCGACGGCGGCGGAGCGAGCGGTGCTGGTGAGGCGCGCGGGCAGGGCTGGGCAGGGCGGAGCCGGGGGCGGTGGGCCCGGAGGCTGACAGTCGGCCTGTGCCCGCAGGAGGAGGAGTTCCGCTGGCTGCTGCACGACGAGGTGCACGCCGTGCTCAGGCAGCTGCAAGACATCCTCAAGGTAAGGCGCCTGGCGGGCCAGCCCTGCTGCGTCTCCTTCCCGGGCCGAAGCGCCTGCTGTGGACGCGATGCGCGGTGTGTAGACCAGGCCCTGTCTCCGAGGACTTGGAGTCCAGTCAGGGTACCAGCACAAGATTGCCCACTTAATCACAAGCAGCTGTGTGAGCGCAGTGCGGTGGGCCTGGAATGAGCTCCCGGGGAAAGGGGTCGGGGTCTACGTAGGTTTCCGTCGAAGTTGTGGTCTCGGTCTCCAGCATCATACTCAACTTCTGGGGGCCTCCCATTCTCAAAAAGAAGATTGCAGTACCAGCCTCACAGGGCTATTGTGAAGCTAAGTCAACTCGCAGAAATGTCCAGGCATTGCCTGGTAGGGCGGGAATTGCGAGTTGTCATGACTACTATCATTTTCTGAACCTGCCCTCCACCCCCAGCATCTTAAACAAGCCCGGAGGCCATATCTATGTTCAATATACAGGAGTCAGGCTTGAGGGAGGCGTCTGGGGAATGTGGAAGGAACAGCTTACCACTCTGATAGGACCTGAAAACCAGGTTGGGGTGGAAAGGTCTGAGAAATGGGCAGGTGCCCTGGAGGCTTGGATAGGGTGCTCCGGTGAGACCAGCCCACTTGACCCTGCCCTGGTCAACCTAGGAAAGGGGCTTCTGGAAGGACCGTTGAACTGGATCGGATGAACTTTACCCCACTCCCCTCTGCCCCTCCAGGAGGCCTCTCTCCGCTTCACTCTGCCCTGCTCTGGCACTGGCACGGAGGGTTCTGCCAAGCAGGAGAACTTCATCCTTGGCAGCTGTAGGTGAGCCAGGGCTGAGCAGAAACGAGGGTGATGAGCTGCTTGTGAGGAGGACACCTGGGATACCCTCTAGGAGAGGCGGCACAGCCAAGGCCCAGTGGGCCCTCTTGGGGACAGCCAGGGGCAAGCTGCTGGGAGGGCGAGGTGGTGGGAGAGGGCAGCCACAGGCACTGCTCTGACTCCCACGTGTTGCAGCACAGACCAGGTGAAAGGCGTGCTGACTCTGCAAGGGGACGCGCTGAGCCAGGCGGTGAGTCCCCCAGCCCCTCTCCCCTTTCTCTGCTGTTGGAGGATCCAGTGGGGAAGAGTGTGGGGGCCTCCTGCTGAGCTCTGTCACCAGTTAGCTGTGTGACCCTGGGCAAGATCCTTGATCTCTCTGGGCCTCAGTTTTCTCGTTTGTAAAATACTCCCCCCATCCCCCAGCAGCCTCCTCATGGAATTGGTGTGTGGCTTCAGTGAGAGGTGCCGGAAGGGGGATGTTTGCACACGGCCCGGCCCTGAGTCTGGGCCCAGTGAAGCGTGGGCAATGGCTGGATTAAGCTGGCCCCAATTCAAAGTGGAATTAGCCAACATCTGAGCCCCATTGGCGCCAGGCACCAAGACGTGGGGGAAGGTGCCTCTCCTCCAGCAGCGGGTGGGTGTTCAGTCCACCGGCCTGTACCCATGTTCCCTTTTTGCCTACAGTCACAGCTCCTCCTGGCTGAGGCCACCTTCCCCTTTCTCTTTTCCCTTTCATTTCTTTGTGGTTCCTCTTGGGCCTGAGTTCCTGTTTCCTGACCTCCCTACCTCCCTGTTCACGGCCCAAATGGCAAAGGTGCTGGGAGACTTCTGCCCTGTGGAATGACTGGGGCCCGAGCCACCACACACACCCCGTTTCTGCCCCCCTGCTCAAGGGCTCACGGTGGCCAAAAGCAGGAAGGTATCGTCCTTCTGCTTACCCGCCCTTGCCCTTCAGGACGTGAACCTGAAGATATCCCGGAACAACCAGCTGCTGCACTTCGCCTTCCGAGAGGATAAGCAGTGGAAGCTGCAGCAGGTAGCTGGGCCCTTGCCCTGCCAGGGCTCAGGCCACCAGGGCTCAGGCCACCAGGGCAGGCAGGGGCGGGCCTGAGTGGCACTCATGGCTCCAGGGCTGGCCATGGGGATTTGAGGCCGTAGCAAGCCTGGAAGGGTGTTTCCTGGTAGCAGAGCTGGGGCAGGCAGTGCCTGGGGCTCCTGAGCCTAGCCTTGAGGGAGGTGGAAAATCTATCTGTTGGCCCCTGGGCCCAGCGGGAACCACAAGGGTCCTCTTGAACCAGGAACTCCCCTTTCCAGAGGGCGGGGGAGGCTGGAGGCTGGAGGCTGGCTCCTGGAGACAAAGTCCATGCTCCCCACTAGCTCCTGTGTGATTGGATTGACCCAAGCCCCTTCCCTTCTCACTGGACACCACCTGGTCTCCACCTCGGGGCCTTTGCCCATGCTTGGCTCTCTGCCTGGAGTCCTCTCTCCCTGCTTTTCTTGTCACTTGGGTGATGCTCAAGAGTCACTTCCCTGGGGCCCTCCCTTGACATCCATCCAGCAGAAGAGACTCCCCCTCCCCCATCCTGCAGAGTCACCCTCTTTCCTTATGCAAGTCAGTCTGTTTTTATCTTGTGCCTTGACTCCGATCACCTGCCCTCCTCTAGAAGGGGAGCTACGTGACGGCAGGCCTGCCAGCCTTGCTATGTGCCCAACACCCAGTCAGGGCCTGGTGTTCAGAGGACACAGAGCTGGCCGCTGGTGGGGGGAGGTCAGGCAGGCAGTTCCCGCCCCACCCCTCCAAGGAGAATGAGCCCTCAGCATGAGGGCTGGGAAGGTAACTGCCCACCGAGAGATGAAGTTGAACATTTCTTCCTCCTACGGCCCATCCCGCTGACCACTCCATGGCCACTGTTTTCAGATCCAGGATGCCAGGAACCATGTAAGCCAAGCCATTTACCTCCTTGCCAACCGGGATGAAAGCTACCAGTTCAGGACGGGAGCAGAGGTCCTCAAGGTGAGCTGCCAGAAGGGACAGGAGAACCAGGTTCCCCGCCCTGACCTGACCCTGACCAGGCCCCTGGTGAGCTCTGCCCCCACATCCTCGGGCGCAGCTGCTGCACCACCCATCACCTCTCAGTGTACACATATCCTTCCAGCTGCAGTCAAATGATTCACATCCCAGATTCCAGTCTCAGATCCAGGTTCTGATCCCAGAGCCTCCTTGGTCAGCTGTGCAGCCTCAGATCACTTTCTTAGCCATTCTGTGCCTCAGTAGCCTCACCTGTAGAGGGGGTACCCGTGGTAGTGACTACCAGTTGTGATAATGCAGGTAAAATAGCCCCTGGCAAATGCTTAGGCAATAGTAGCCACTAGTAGTCGTAGGGCTAGCAGTAGAGGAACCCTTATAATTAGCCAAGGGACTTCACATGGTTTGCAGGGACCAGCTGAGCTCATGCTTAAGCCCTGTCCCTGATTTGCTGTGTGTCTTCAGGTGATTCACCTTCCCTCTTTGGACCTCTGGGCCCTCATGTGAAAACTTAGAACTAGATGGACTAAGGTCCCTCCCAGAGCTGTGACCACCCTGGGGAAAGGGGATGCAATCCCCATGCCTCCACCCAACATATGCCTTTCTGGGAGCCAGGTCACCCCCATGCCCATGGCAATAGCTGGAAGCAGTGGAAGCTGGGGCTCCGAGGAGTTCAAGCCAGAGTTTTAGTTGTGGCAAAGGAAAAAGATGAGTTCCAGATGGTTCCACCATTCACTAGCTATGTGACCTTAGCACCTTGGAGTTTCTCCTTCCTCACCTGTGAAAATGAGACTGGTGCCCCAGGTGAAGACTGGAATTTAGCCATGCCATCACCCTCCCTGGCTCCTTGTACCCACGCAAGCTTCTTCTAAGTTCCTTGATTGCCTGCACCCCCATCCACAAAGCCCTCATGCCCCTGGCCTGACCCTCAGGATCTCCCATCTTCCATTCCCCACTGGACAAGCACCCAGGATCCCATGCAATAGAACCTGCCAGACAGGTGGTCAACAGTGCAGACATCCTGCCCCCCACCCACATCTGGAACCCCAGAACCTGCACCTTTAACCCCACACAGCTGGGGTTCAGGCCTGGAGACCGCGAGCACCCAGGGCAGGAGCTGGGAGCTACTGTGACTTTGTCACGCTCTGATGCGGGAAGGGGGGGGGGGCCTGCCCTCACAGCAGCTATGACCAGCCCTTCCCCACAGCTGATGGACGCTGTGATGCTGCAGCTGACCAGAGCCCGCAACCGGCTCACCACCCCGGCCACCCTTACTCTGCCTGAGATCGCTGCCAGTGGCCTCACGGTCAGTGCCTTAGTCCAGCCCCTGCCCCAGGAGAGGGAATCCCCACTGGGAGGGACGTGCATGTGAAGGGGTGCTGGAAACCCCAAATTGTTGTCCAAGTTTTCTGTCTATGCACAGTATTCTGGGATAAAATCCTTAGCTTCCATCCTGCATCTCCCAAATGCCCTTAGTCTGGGTCAGTGCTTCTCAAGCCTGGTGCAGAAAGCTACCCGGGGCACCTCAGAGGAGCCTAGAAGCTCCGGTCCATGGGTTGGGGAATGGGGTTCTCCGGTGGTTCTGGGAGCTCTGTGCCATGCAGCCCTCATCCTGTCTGCTTGCCCGGTCCTCCTCCCCAGCGGATGTTTGCACCTGCCCTGCCCTCCGACCTGCTAGTCAACGTCTACATCAACCTCAACAAGCTCTGTCTCACCGTGTACCAGCTGCACGCCCTGCAGCCCAACTCCACCAAGGTGAGAGACCCTCCCCGCCCCTCCCCCACCCCCAGTGCCTGGCAGCCTCCAGGGCTGACTGACTCCCCCTGGTCCTCTTCTTGCGTAGAACTTCCGCCCAGCCGGAGGCGCCGTGCTCCACAGTCCTGGGGCCATGTTGTAAGTGTGCTGCCCTGGAGCCGCCAGCCCACCCCAACCCGCTGCACCTTGGGGGCCGGGGGTCAGGCTGGTCAGCACCACCCCCAGGGACCCTCCCCTCTCCCCACAGCGAGTGGGGCTCCCAGCGTCTGGAGGTGAGCCACGTGCACAAGGTGGAGTGTGTGATCCCCTGGCTCAATGATGCCCTGGTCTTCTTCACGGTCTCCCTGCAGCTCTGCCAGCAGCTCAAGGATAAGGTGGGGCGTGGGCACTGTGGGGTCGGCCTGGCCTCCCTGTCAGACAGATTGGGCCAGTTGGGTGGCAGGCTGCTAAGCCTTTTCATTTTGGGGGGATTCCAAGGGCTCTTGTCACACCTCCGAAGCAACCCCAAATCTCCACTGTATCCACACACACCCAGCAGTTGGGCCACAGAGTTGCTGAGCAACAGTACCCTCTCCCTGACAATTTGCCCTTGGATGACCTTGAAATCTCACCTGGGTCACAGGGTAGAGCAGGGGAGGCCCCCCAGCACCAGCACTCACCATGCCCCCCGCCCACCTCTCTCCTCCAGATCTCCGTGTTCTCCAGCTACTGGAGCTACAGGCCTTTCTGAACAGAACCCCCAGGAGCCTGTCCGCCTGGGACATGTCCCTTGTCCCCCTCACCTATCCCCCCAGGAGCATCGGCCAGAGCTGAGCAGCGTGGGCTGTTTATTTTCCTCTTCACCCCGTCCTGTCCATCATATTTGCACAGATGGAAATGAACACTGGGACCATTGAAATAGGGGACACTGGCTTGCTTTTCATTTTGTGGAGGAAGGTGGTCAGGAAGGTGGAGCTGAGATGTGGCCCACATTCCAAACCCTCCTTCCCTATGGGGCAGAGACCTTTGGACTCTGGGTGGGGTCAAGCCCGGGGCTCTCCTTTCACCTCCTTTTCCTGCCTTCTGAGCTGCCCCGGGATGGTGAAGGGTAGCTGCACGCTCCCCCTCCATGGAAGGTGAGGAGTGAGTTAGGAGAGCGGACAGAAGCTGTGAGCTGTAGTGCCCTGGAATGTGTTTGCTTGGCATCCCTGACAAGGCCTCTAGGAAATAAAGATCATCCGACTTTACCTGGAGTGTCTGTCTGGCTGGCTGTCTGGGTGAGGACCAGGCTGGGGATCCCGGATAGTCAGGACCTGAGTGGGGTGCCCAGTGACTGAGCCCCTGGCCTCCCCATGCCACCTTTGAGGGGGTCCTGCAGGCTGCCAAGGGGCTGAGTGGGATGGGAACAAGGGTTCTGCCTGGGGGCCCGGGTCCCTGAGCTGGGCCCCAGCTTCCCCTCCATGGGCAGTTGCTGGTGACCTGAAGCAAGTTACTTAGGGTCTGGTGACAGTCGTGCCGGCCGAAAGCGGTGAGGGACCAGATGGGCATCTTGATAAAGCAGTGAGTGCCCACACTGCCCACCCCTTAACAGGAGGCTCAGAACACACTCCAGACTCAGGTTCTGGGCAAACGAGGCATTGTTACTGTTGCCCAGCAGGACACACGGGGGGGGGGGGGGGGGGGNCCCCTTTCCACAGGAGGCCCAGCCCCCTCCTCTCCCCAGTGCCCTTCCAGGCTGCCCCTCCTCGCACCTGCCCAGGCCAGGAGGCCAGGGGGGCTCACCTGCTCAGGGCTCACCTTCTGGGACCTGGGGGCGCGGCGGCCGCAGCAGCTGTAGCAGCAGCAGTGCATGCCAACAAGCAGCAGCAGCAGCAACACGGTGCCTGGGGGCGGGACGGGTGTCCAGAGAGGGCCCTCGCCGGGGCCATGTCAGGGCCAGGAGGCT
>NW_027529647.1:621187-627499 GCF_008692635.1 Crocuta crocuta
GGCGGGCCCTGCCCGGGGGGGGGGGGGGGGCGGTGCTCCCCGTGTTAAGGTTCCAGGGCCAAGTTATCCACGCCCTTGCGGTGTTCCTGCAAGAGAGGCACAGGGAATCAGCTGGGCTTCACTCGCGTGTCCCCGGCCTGCCCCCTTTCCACAGGAGGCCCAGCCCCCTCCTCTCCCCAGTGCCCTTCCAGGCTGCCCCTCCTCGCACCTGCCCAGGCCAGGAGGCCAGGGGGGCTCACCTGCTCAGGGCTCACCTTCTGGGACCTGGGGGCGCGGCGGCCGCAGCAGCTGTAGCAGCAGCAGTGCATGCCAACAAGCAGCAGCAGCAGCAACACGGTGCCTGGGGGCGGGACGGGTGTCCAGAGAGGGCCCTCGCCGGGGCCATGTCAGGGCCAGGAGGCTGGGGGGTGGGGCGGAAGCCAAGGCCACACTCACCGAGGAAGATGAGGAAGATGATGAAGGCAGCAGTGTCCCACTGGGACTGGAACAGCTGACGGCTCCTCAGTTTCCCCAGCACTTCCTGGGCTGTGGCCTCCAGCTCCTTCTCCAGGTCCTCTGCCAAGGCCATCTCAGCTCCAGCCTTCTAGGTGCCACCTGCCCCGGCCCCCCAGGGGGCTGCCTCAGAACCCAGCCAGACCTCCCACAGCCCAGCCCCTGCCCCCTCCCACACCAGCACCCCACANCCAGCAGCCCCACACCCAGACCCCCACCAGTCTCCAAGCTCCCCCAGCCAGGCAGGTACCAGGTCCTGAGAACACAGACTACTTCCTGCTTCCGGATCCGACACCCGTGATAGCTGCCACCTGAGGCCTTGGCGCCTTGGCAACCAGCCCCACCCTTCCTAGGGGCGGCCAGGCTCCAGAGGGTGGGGCCTTTGCCCTAACAGGTGTGCTTACAGCCTCCCGATAGGAGCAGGTGCTGCGGGACCCAGGGAGGGAGCCACAGGCCTGTAAGCCTCTTCATTCGGGGATTTTTTTGCTTTTTTCTCAACAGACCAGACAGGCAGCCTGGAACACGGTATGCACTGGGCCTCTGTTGACTTGAGTGAGGAGAGACAGAGAGGAGGGAGGGACGGGGAGGGAAAAGTGGTTTCCATTCCACCTCCCCCGGGGCAGATGGCATGTGCCCACACTATACTTGGAGCCTTCGGGGTCCTTCTCTATTCTAATCCTCAGGATAATCCTTACAAGGAGATGGTTATCCTCTCTCGAAAGAGAAGCAAGTTACTTCCTCTCCTGGAACGTGGGGCCTGGGGTCCCCCCCCTCGCCAGAAAGGCAGCTCTCACTCTCCCTTCTTTCAGCACAGACGTGTCCAGGTCCACCAGGGGCCAGACACCGCTCAGCACTTGAAGTTGGCCGTGAACCAAGTAAACCAACAATTTCTTAATTCTTGTGGTGTTTGTGGTCTAGCAGGGGAGAACATGTCAGCTAATGTTAGGCTCCGCACCTAACACTATGTGTGCATTAGCTGATTTGTCCTCAGGGCAAGCCTCAACTGGCGATCACTGTTCTTTCCACTCACAATATGAAAGGTGTGGCCTTGAGAAGCTTAGCAGCCAGCTCAAGTCGCACGCTTAAGGTTCCCCTTCTCTGTCGCTGAGGTGACATACGAGCACACACACTTAGTGGCTTCAAACAATACGGATTTATTGTCTTACGGTTCTGGAGGTCAGAGTCTAAAACGGGTCGGCCGTCTTCTGAAGGTTCTAGGGGCAATTCGTTCCTTGCCTTTTTTTTCTAGTGGCCACACACACTCCATTCATTGTTCATGCCAGTCTCTGCCTCCATCCCCATGTCTTCTCTGGCCCTGACCCTCCTGATCTCTCTATTACAAAGCCTCCTGTGATTACATTGGCCCACAGGATACTCTCGCCATCAAAATCCTCAGTCACATCTGCAAAGTCCCTTTTGCTGAGTAAGTTAACATAGTCACTCGAAGGTCCAAGGATTAGGATACAAACATCTCTGGGAGCCGTGATTCTGCCAGTCATAACCAGAGTGAGCAGAGAAGCCAGAACTGGGACCCAGGCATTCAGACCCTAGAGGCCTTCATCACCATATTAGAGGCCCCCCCGCCTTGGGTCCCCTTCTTCCACCCTCCCTTCCCTCCGTCCTCTCCCAGATCTCAGATCCCTGCTGCAGGGCAGGGGAGTTTTGAAATAACTAGAGTGTTACTGCAGGAGGAAAGGAGAAAGATGCAGCCACTGTGGAAAACAGTCAGGTAGGTCCTCAAAAACTTACGCATGGTGAGGCGCCTGGGTGGCTCGGTCGGTTGAGCATCTGACTCTTGATTTCGGCCTAGGTCATGATCTCACAGTGCGTGAATTCGAGCCCCACATTGGTGGGGCATGGATCCCTCTTGGGATTCTCGGTCTCCCTCTCTCTCTGCCCCTCCCCCTATCATGAGCTGGCTCGCTCTCTCTCTCTCAAAAATAGATAAATATTTTAAAAAGTTACACATGGTGATAGCATATGGCCCAGCAATTCCGCTCCCAGGTATAGATAGACCCAAGAAAATTGAAAAGTTCTCGAAGGCTTGTACACAACTGTTCACAGCAGCACCAGTCGAAAGAGCCAAAATGTGGAAACAGCCCAAGCGCCTGTCAACTGATGAATGGATGACCATCACCGTGTGATCTGTCCATACACTGGGATGTCCTCCAGCTGCACAAAAGGAGGAAGCAGTGACACCTGCTACGACCCAGATGAACCTCCGAAACATGAATGAAGGAGACCAGACGCAAAATACCACATGGTGTGTGGATCTGTTTCTGTGAAATGCCCAGAAGAGGCAAATCCATAGAGACAGGAAGTAGTGAGTGGTTGCCAGGGGCTGAGAGGTGGGGGGGTGGGGGGGGAGTGAGTGCTCAGTGGTGATGGGATTTCCTCTGGGGTGTGAACAAGTCTTGGAACAGGATGAGGTGGTGGTTTTGCAGCACTGTGGGTGTACTAAATTCTCATCTGCCACTTACCTGTTCTCTTTAGAATGGATAATGGTTAATTTTGTGCAAATTAATTTATGCAAATTTTACCTAAAATTTATGTATTTATTGTCTATTTATATATATACATATAAATAAATACATAAATATTTTTATGTATACACATATATATTTTTTTAAGTAGGCTCTATGCCCAACATGACTCATGTTGACTCACAGCCCCGAGATCAGGAGTCACATGCTCTACCGACTGAGCCAGCCAGATGCCCCTTTACCATAATTTTATTTTTTTTTTAATGTTTTTATTTATTTCTGAGAGGGAGAGAGACAGTGTGAGCAGGGGAGGGTCAGAGAGAGGGAGACACAGAATCCAAAACAGTCTCCAGGCTCTGAGCTGTCAGCACAGAGCCCGATGCGGGGCTCGAACCCACGAACTGTAAGATCATGTCATGAGCCGAAGTTGAACGCTTAACCGACTTAAGCATCCAACTTTTGGTTTCAGCTCAAGTCATGATTTCATAGTTCATGAGTTTGAGCCCCACATCGGGCTCCACGCCTACAGTGCAGAGCCTGCTTGAGATTATATCTTGCTCACTCTCTGCCCCTCTCCTGCTCATGCTCTCTCTCTAAATAAATAAGTAAATAAACTTAAAATAATAATAATAATAAAGTAAGACTTTCTAATGGCAATGTGGGGGGTTGCTCCTTATTAAAGAAAATCTGGGAAATTCCAACTTGTTAAAAGACAAAACCCAGAGCACCTGGCTGGCTCAGTGAGTTAAGCATCCAACACTTGCTTTCTGCTCAGGTCATGATCTCTCGGTTTGTGGGATCAAACTTCATCAGGCTCTGCGCTGGCAGTGTGGAACCTGCTTGGGATTCTCTCTCTGCCCCTCTCCCACTCGTTCTCTCTCTCTCTTTTAAAATAGATGAACTTAAAAAAAAAAAGGCAAAAACTACAGTTAGAGCCCTAGAGCCGAGCAATGATGGGGAGGCCATGGTAGGGTGTGTTTCAGGTAGGTCAGACCCACCCAGATGTAGAACCTGCTCCCAGCCCTTAACACCCACCAGTGCACAGCCTTGGGGCACAATCCTTGACCTTCTCTGCCTCAGTTTCCTCTTCTGTAAAATAGGTTTATAAATAGCATCCTTCTTCTCTAGTTAGATTGAATGGAATGATCCACATAAACACTTCCTTAGCACAATGAGGTGTTCTAGAAACAGACACTAAATGGCCACGTATTACTCACCCAACTTGCGGGTGTAATTCCCTTCAGTCTTCTGTTCTTTGTACACACCTGGGTTCATCTGCTATCTTCACACTGCTCAGATCACTTCACCCTGGGCTTTTCCCAATCACCACAGCCAAGAGCACCTTGCAAGTGACCACTGCTTTCTGCAAGCGTGGTCATGACCCTGGCATCCTAGTGACCACCCACTGAGACTGGCTTTTTTTTTTTTTTCTTTTAACTCCCTCAGTTGTTCAGAATCCTACTGTCACTCACAGGTGATTGCCACCAAGAGGCTTATCTCCCTAAGGGCATTTCCATAGTCAGAATCCTCCGCTCACGTTCAGTCCACAGGCCACCAATACTGTTTGGTCATCCATATGTAAGGTGCCCATTCACTTTGATGAGGAGGCCAGGCTCCCATATCCCTTGAGAGCTGTGGACTTGTATCTTGAGAGATTTCTCTGTTGGGAATGGACCGTGTTCCAGGGCAGACTCTGCCCAGCCCCACCCCCAGCCTCAAACCTTGAAGGTGAAGTTTAAGGTCTGTCATGAGATGTGTAGAAGGCACGGAAGCACAAGGGACAGAAAGGCAGAGGGGGGCAGAAGGGTATTTGGGGCTCAGGACAGTTGAGGTGAGTGGACCGGGGCAGACTTGGTGAGTTGCAGTGGGCAAAGCAGGGTCCGCAAACCACCTCCTGCTTTTCTAAATAGTTTTGCCTACACACAGACACACCCTTCACCTGTCTGTGGCTGCTCTCACACTACAACAGCAGCCCTGAAGAGATCTATTGTACTAGAGATATTATGACCCACAAAGCTCAAAATAGCTCTTTACTATCTGGGCTTTCAGAGAAAATGTTCACCGTCATCTGAGACGGAGGACTGCTTATGTGCCAGGAAACAGGTGAGAAAGAACTGAGTGAGATGGACTTGTGTGAGAAGCATCGTGTCAGGGACAATCAGGGAGGGGTGAGGACTATGGCAAATTGGAGAACTCACAGCCCAGCTAAAGGGGGCAGCTCATCAGCCCTCAGAATTGCCAGGGCTTCCAGCGTCTAAGACACACCGGGAATCTAGATGTTCCCGTGAACAAGAAAAGCGTTAGAGGGTGAGCACGCAGACTCAGATCCCAGCCCGCCACTTCCTCCCTAGGTGACCTTGCACGACTGGTTCGGACCCTCTTTAAACTGGAGCGAGTAACAGCAGTAACTTGATAGCTGGGATGATTATTAAACAAGCTACCATCCTGGGGTCCCCAGAACAATGTTATGCACAGACTAAGTGTGGGGTAAATATTTCCTAAATCAATCTTTGGATTTTTCAATGCCGGCGACTGAAAACTCTGTGGCCCCCGCAGTGGACAGACCAAAGGAAACACATGGATGCTCTGCTTCCCGGCTACAGGTCACGGGTTTGCTTTCGCTAAGCAATCATGAGTTGGAAGTCAGAGGGACTGGCTAAAGCCCACTTAGCCCAGTTAGGTGACCTCGGGCAAGGGAGCTGCCCAGAGGCCCTGGGTCCCTGTCTGTAGCACCAGGCCAAGGTCACTGTAAGGAGTTAGGGTAAGTTCCAAAAGCACACTGGAAGCGCTTACCTACCCCTGCCCTCAGCGCCCCGCAGTAGAGGAGGCCTGCCCCTGCCCCTCCCCCTGCCTGAAGTCAGGGGTGGTGCGGGGGCTCAGATTCTTCAGTTAACTGTCGCCCTGTCCCTCCCCCCTCACTACACACACCGGAGTCTGCTAGGACAGGGCAGCCCCCTGAAGCTCCCTCAGAGACCCAGGCCATCAGGTGCCGCACAAAGCTGCTTCTCTCTTTCTCTCTGTCCCCGAGGGTCCAGACCCTGGGCTTTGCCAGGCTGGCCACATTCTTCTGTGGGGAGCTTCTGAGCAAGGATACTCCCTGGGCCATGGCTGGGGGGGGAGGGAGGAAACGGTTTGGGGAGGAACAGGTTACTGGGCTGGTGCACCTCCGGGCGGGGACTTCAGGTACTTCACTGAAAAGCCCTTGGGCCCTGGAGACTTGGGGGACAGGGATATCAAGGCATGTAATGTGTGGGAGTGCCTGGCACCAGAGCTCAGGACCTGGGGTCCAGAAATGAGAACTCAAGAGGGTCCCTCCTCTTCCCCCCCCCCCCCCCCG
>NW_027529647.1:627683-630539 GCF_008692635.1 Crocuta crocuta
CCCGGATGACAGACATTGCTGTGCCCTTGGCCTCATGGACCCCCTGAGGCGGTCCCCCTCCCCCTGCTCATCAAGACCCTCCAGCCCCAGGACCCCACCCTGCGAGATGCTTGGTTACGTGGGCATTGAGGCCGTGCTGGACCAACTGAAGATCAAGGCCATGAAGATGGGGTTTGAGTTCAACATCATGGTGGTGGGTGAGTGAGGGGCAGGGGCGCTCACGAGGAGGACAGACCAGAGGATGCAACCTCGTGGGCCTGGGCAGTTACTTCACCTCTCTGAGCCTCAGTGTCAACAGCGGTTCTGATAATAGTCCCTCGTCAGGTGTCGTAGTTGAAAATCTGGAAACACTGAGGCGTTAGACAAAATCACCCGTGAAGCCCCAGCCAAACCCAAAGAGAGCAGTAAAACGGGAGGCCGTGGAAGGAAGTGGTGAGCACCCAGATCCTGATCCCAGCCCTTAACACCTACCAATGTGTGGCCTTGAGCACAGTCCTTGACCCCTCTCTGCCTCAGTTTCCTCACTGGGCTTAGCACAGTGCCTGGCGTTCAGGAGTTTCTCTGGAATTGCATTTTGATTTTTCAAAATTGATTGTGTAGGTCAAAACTACACTTTTAACAAAATAAACTAGATACAGCAGAATACAAAATGTCAGAGTGTGCAGCACCAGTTAAGGGCATTATTCCAAGGAAGTGCTGTCCAATAGAAGTATAATGTGAGCCACTTGACGTCATTTAAAAAATCCCCAATAGCCACCTTTAAAAAAGGGAAGAGAAACAGGAGACATTAATTTTAACCATTTTATGTTACTTAACTCCGTATATTTCAAAATACTATCTTGAATGACCTATAATCCACACAAAAAAATTATCCATGAGAACTTTTGCATTCTTGGGGCACCTGGGTGGCACAGTCGGTTAAGTGTCATTCTTTTTTTTTTTAATGTTTTTTATTTATTTCTGAGAGAGAGAGAGACAGACAGACAGACAGCATGAGCAGGGGAGGATCAGAGAGAGAGGGAGACACAGAATCCACAAGAGGCTCCAGGCTCTGAACCAGCTGTCAACACAGAGCCCGACATGGGGCTCAAACCCACAAACCATGAGATCATGACCTGAGCCGAAGTTGGACGCTCAACCGACTGAGCCACCCAGGCGCCCCAAGTGTCTGACTCTTGATCTTAGCTCATTTCATGATCTCACGGTTTGTGAGTTTGAGTCCCAAGTTGGGTTCGGAGCCTGCTTGGGACTGTCTCTCCTTCTCTCTGCCCCTCCCCTACTTGTGTGTACTCTCTTTCCTCTCAAAGTAAATAAACTTAAAAAAAAATTTTTTTAAAGAACTTTTGCATTCTTTTTGGCACACCAAGTCTGCAAAATCTGGTTTGTATTTTCCACTGATGGCACACCTCAATTCATATTTTCCATGTCACCCATGGCAGGAGCCAGTGGGACTCCCATACTGGACAGCACAGCCCTTCGGACAATTTCAGTTAAACACAAAAAGGTGTGTCTTGCGTTATGATGTAGGGTGTTCCCTCCTGCAAGATGTGGTCCACGGAGTTCGAGAAGCCCCCACAGCAAGAGAAATGGACCATCTACAACCACAGACAGTTTGGGTCAATCTCACCAAGTAGTGTCAAGCAGATGAAGCCCGACACGAAAGACCATGTGCTGGGGGCTCCCTAAGTCAAGGGTGGGCAGAGCTTCTCCCTGCTGACGGAAGTCCGGAGAATGGCTGTCCCTGGAGTATTGGGTTAATAGTTCCTGAGATGGGCATGATTGGGCTCGTGGGGAGCTGTGTTCCATCTCTGGATCTAGTGCTGTGTACATGGGCCGCTTACTTTGCAAAATGCGTTGAACTGCCCATCAGCATGAATGGATGAACACCATGTGATCTGTCCATACAATGGGACATTATTCGGCCATGAAAAAGAATGAAGTCTTGACACCTGGTAGGACTTGGATGAACCTTGAAAACATTATGCTTAGTGGAAGCAACCAGGCATGAAAGGACAAATATTGCACAATTCCATTTCTTAAAAAGAATTTTTTTATAAATAGTTTATTGTCAGGTTGGTTTCCATATAACACCCAGTGCTCATCCCCGCAAGTGCCCTCCTCCATGCCCATCCCCCCTTCCCCTCCCCCCCCCCCCCATCAGCCCTCAGTTTNTAAAAAGATTTTTTTAATGTATATTCATTTCTGAGAGAGAGACACAGAATGTGACCAGGGAAGAGGCAGAGAGAGGGAATCTGAAGCAGTTTCCAAGCTCCACTCTGTCGGCACAGAGCCCAGCAAGGGGCTTGAACTCACACACCGTGAGATCATGACCAGAGCCAAAGTCAGACGCTTAACCAACTGAGCCACCCAGGGGCCCCATGCATGATTCCATTTCTGTGAAATGTCTAGAGTAGGCAAATCCACAGAGACACAAAAAGCAGATTAGCAGTTGTCAGAGGTGATGGAGGAGGGAGAATGGGGAGGGATTGCTACTGAGTGTGAGGTTTCTTTTGGGGCCAATGGGCATGTCTTTCAAGGGTTAAAAAAGTTCAGCCAAGCACATTTGGAGATCTAATTGGCTTTATGACAGGATTCATGAATCGGGCAGCACCCAGTCAGCAGGTAAGAGGTGACCTCCAAGGAGCTGTGCAGAATGGGAAGATTCTATAGGAAGGAGGGGGTGAGCAAGGAAGTCATTAGCAAAAGGAAAGGGTCGCTTTCCCTTAGAGGACAGGCAGAGGGTCTCAGGTGAATGACCTCATCTTCCTTTGGGGGGTAGTGAGGGCCCATGTCACATGATCTCACTGGTGCTGACCAGGAAATCCCTGACCACTTTAGTTTACGTTTCTGGCAGCG
>NW_027529647.1:630678-631185 GCF_008692635.1 Crocuta crocuta
GTTATTTACTAAGCACCTGTTTGGAGACTTGGCCTAAGTGATGCCATTTTGCGCCTGTGGATTTCTTTCTAATAGGAGCTAGAAAGAGTTTGTGGGTGCACAGCACTGTGCATGTGCTAAATGCCTCTGAATTGTTCACTTTAAATGGTTAATGATTAATTTTTGTATTGTATGAATTTGCCGCAATAAAAAGGGGGGGGTAAACACTGAGGGAGGACACTGGGTGATAGTACCTGCCTTTCTGTACTTATGTTATGCTTAGAAAACAGTTCACTGTCTAAAACTACTTAGCCTGGGAGGCATTGCCTAAAATGTCCACGCCTGTGGCTGTCCTCTGGTTACCCCCAGGGCAGAGCGGGCTGGGCAAGTCCACAATGGTGAACACCCTTTTCAAGTCCAAGGTGTGGAGGTGCACTATACCGGGCCTGGGGATGCCCACACCCCAGACGCTGCAGCTGATGTCAGTGACCCACGGTGAGTGGTCCCCCACACCCTCCCCCACGTCAC